>NW_026736099.1:0-84081 GCF_949786415.1 Peromyscus eremicus
GCACACTGAACTGTTAGAATGAGTGTGCCCACATGGAGGTGTGCACACTGAACTCTTAGAATGACTTTGTCCACATGGAGGAGTGCACACTGAACTGTTAGAATGAGTGTGCCCACATGGAGGTGTGCACACTGAACTGTTAGAATGAGTGTGCCCACATGGTGGTGTGCACACTGTTCTGTTAGAATGAGTGTGCCCACATGGAGGTGTGCACACTGAACTGTTAGAATGAGTGTGCCCACATGGAGGTGTGCACACTGAACTGTTAGAATGAGTGTGTCCACAAGGAGGTGTGCACACTGAACTTTTAGAATGAGTGTGCCCACATGTTTGTGTGCACACTGAACTGTTAGAATATGTCCATATGGAGGTGTGCACACTGTATTGTAAGAATGAGTGTATCCATATGGAGGTGTGCACACTGAACTGTTAGAATGAGTGTGTCCACATGGAGGTGTGTACACTGAACTGTTAGAATGAGTGTGTCCACATGGAGGTGTGTACACTGAACTGTTAGATTGAGTGTGTCCACATGGAAGTGTGCACACTGAACTGTTAGAATGAGTGTGCCCACATGGAGGTGTGCACACTGAACTGTTAGAATGAGTGTGTCCACATGGATGTGTGCACACTGAACTGTTAGAATGAGTGTGTCCACATGGAGGTGTGCACACTGAACTGTTAGAATACGTCCACATGGAGGTGTGCACACAGTATTTTTAGAATGAGTGTGTCCACATGGAGGTGTGCACACTGAACTGTTAGAATTAGTGTGTCCACATGGAGGTGTGTACACTGAACTGTTAGGTTGAGTGTGTCCACATGGAGGTGTGCACACTGAACTGTTAGAATGATTGTGTCCACATGGAGTTGTGTGCACTGAACTGTTAGAATGATTGTGTCCACATGGAGGTGTGCACACTGAAATGTTAGAATGAGTGTGTCCTTGTGGAGATGTGCACACTGAACTGTTAGAATGAGTGTGTCCACATGGAGGTGTGCACACTGAACTGTTAGAATGAGTGTGTCCACATGGAGGTGTGCACACTGAACTTTTAGAATGAGTGTGCCCACATGTTTGTGTGCACACTGAACTGTTAGAATATCTCCACATGGAGGTGTGCACACTCTATTGTTAGAATGAGTGTATCCACATGGAGGTGTGCACACTGAACTGTTAGAATGAGTGTGTCCACATGGAGGTGTGTACACTGAACTGTTAGATTGAGTGTGTCCACATGGAGGTGTGCACATTGAACTGTTAGAATGAGTGTGTCCACATGGAAGTGTGCACACTGAACTGTTAGAATGATTGTGCCCACATGGAGGTGTGCACACTGAACTTTTAGAATGAGTGTGTCCACATGGAGGTGTGCACACTGAACTGTTAGAATGAGTGTGCCCATATGAAGGTGTGCACACTGAAATGTTAGAATGAGTGTGCCCACATGGAGGTGTGCACACTGAACTGTTAGAATGAGTGTGCCCACATGGAGGTGTGCACACTGAACTGTTAGAATATGTCCACATGGAGGTGTGCACACTGTATTGTTATAATGAGTGTGTCCACATGGAGGTGTGCACACTGAACTGTTAGAATGAGTGTGTCCACATGGAGGTGTGCACACTGAACTGTTAGAATGAGTGTGTCCACATGGAGGTGTGCACACTGAACTGTTAGAATGAGTGTGTCCACATGGAGGTGTGCACACTGAACTGTAAGAATGAGTGTGCCCACATGGATGTGTGCACACTGAACTGTTAGAATGAGTGTGTCCACATGGAGGTGTGCACACTGAACTGTTAGAATGAGTGTATCCACATGGAGTTGTGCACACTGAACTGTTAGAATGAGTTCTCCCACATGGAGGTGTGCACACTGAACTGTTAGAATGACTTTGTCCACATGGAGGTGTGCACACTGAACTGTTAGAATGAGTGTGCCCACATGGAGGTGTGCACACTGAACTTTTAGAATGAGTGTGCCCACATGGTGGTGTGCACACTGTTCTGTTAGAATGAGTGTGCCCACATGGAGGTGTGGACACTGAATTGTTAGAATGAGTGTGCCCACCTGGAGGTGTGCACACTGAACTGTTAGAATGAGTGTGTCCACATGGAGGTGTGCACACTGAACTTTTAGAATGAGTGTGCCCACATGTTTGTGTGCACACTGAACTGTTAGAATATGTCCACATGGAGGTGTGCACACTGTATTGTAAAAATGAGTGTATGCACATGGAGTGTGCACACTGAACTGTTAGAATGAGTGTGTCCACATGGAGGTGTGTACACTGAACTGTTAGATTGAGTGTGCCCATATGAAGGTGTGCACACTGAAATGTTAGAATGAGTGTGCCCACATGGAGGTGTGCACACTGAACTATTAGAATGAGTGTATCCACATGGAGGTGTGCACAATGAACTGTTAGAATGAGTGTGTCCACATGGAGGTGTGCACACTGAACTGTTAGAATGAGTGTGTCCACATGGAGGTGTGCACACTGAACTGTTAGAATGAGTGTGCCCACATGGATGTGTGCACACTGAACTGCTAGAATGAGTGTGTCCACATGGAGGTGTGCACACTGAACTATTAGAATGAGTGTATCCACATGGAGGTGTGCACACTGAACTGTTAGAATGAGTGTGCCCACATGGAGGTGTTCACACTGAACTGTTAGAATGACTTTGTCCACATGGAGGTGTGCACACTGAACTTTTAGAATGAGTGTTCCCACATGGTGGTGTGCACACTTTTCTGTTAGAATGAGTGTGCCCACATGGAGGTGTGCACACTGAACTGTTAGAATGAGTGTGCCCACATGGAGGTGTGCACACTGAACTGTTAGAATGAGTGTGTCCACATGGAGGTGTGGACACTGAACTTTTAGAATGAGTGTGCCCACATGTTTGTTTGCACACTGAACTGTTAGAATATGTCCACATGGAGGTGTGCACACTGTATTGTAAGAATGAGTGTATCCACATGGAGTTGTGCACACTGAACTGTTAGAATGAGTGTGTCCACATGGAAGTGTGTACACTGAACTGTTAGATTGAGTGTGTCCACATAGAGGTGTGCACACTGAACTGTTAGAATGAGTGTGTCCACATGGAGGTGTGCACACTGAACTGTTAGAATGAGTGTGTCCCTGTGGAGGTGTGCACACTGAACTGTTAGAATGAGTGTGTCCACATGGAGGTGTGCACACTGAACTGTTAGAATGAGTGTGTCCACATGGAGGTGTGCACACTGAACTTTTAGAATGAGTGTGCCCACATGTTTCTGTGCACACTGAACTGTTAGAATATCTCCACATGGAGGTGTGCACACTGTATTGTTAGAATGAGTGTATCCACATGGAGGTGTGCACACTGAACTGTTAGAATGAGTGTGTCCACATGGAGGTGTGTACACTGAACTGTTAGATTGAGTGTGTCCACATGGAGGTGTGCACACTGAACTGTTAGAATGAGTGTGTCCACATTGAATTGTGAACACTGAACTGTTAGAATGAGTGGGCCCACATGGAGGTGTGCACACTGAACTGTTAGAATGAGTGTGTCCACATGGAGGTGTGCACACTGAACTGTTAGAATGTGTGTGCCCACATGAAGGTGTGCACACTGAACGGTTAGAATGACTGTGCCCACATGGAGGTGTGCACACTGAACTGTTAGAATGAGTGTGCCCACATGGAGGTGTGCACACTGAACTATTAGAATGAGTGTGTCCACATGGAGGTGTGCACACTGAACTGTTAGAATGAGTGTGCCCACATGGAGTTGTGCACAGTGAACTGTTAGATTGAGTGTGTCCCCATGGAGGTGTGCACACTGAACTGTTAGAATGAGTGTGTCCACATGGAGGTGTGCACACTGAACTGTTAGAATGAGTTCTCCCACATGGAGGTGTGCACACTGAACTGTTAGAATGACTTTGTCCACATGGAGGTGTGCACACTGAACTGTTAGAATGAGTGTGCCCACATGGAGGTGTGCACACTGAACTTTTAGAATGAGTGTGCCCACATGGTGGTGTGCACACTGTTCTGTTAGAATGAGTGTGCCCACATGGAGGTGTGGACACTGAATTGTTAAAATGAGTGTGCCCACCTGGAGGTGTGCACACTGAACTGTTAGAATGAGTGTGTCCACATGGAGGTGTGCACACTGAACTTTTAGAATGAGTGTGCCCACATGTTTGTGTGCACACTGAACTGTTAGAATATGTCCACATGGAGGTGTGCACACTGTATTGTAAAAATGAGTGTATGCACATGGAGTGTGCACACTGAACTGTTAGAATGAGTGTGTCCACATGGAGGTGTGTACACTGAACTGTTAGATTGAGTGTGCCCATATGAAGGTGTGCACACTGAAATGTTAGAATGAGTGTGCCCACATGGAGGTGTGCACACTGAACTATTAGAATGAGTGTATCCACATGGAGGTGTGCACAATGAACTGTTAGAATGAGTGTGTCCACATGGAGGTGTGCACACTGAACTGTTAGAATGAGTGTGTCCACATGGAGGTGTGCACACTGAACTGTTAGAATGAGTGTGCCCACATGGATGTGTGCACACTGAACTGCTAGAATGAGTGTGTCCACATGGAGGTGTGCACACTGAACTATTAGAATGAGTGTATCCACATGGAGGTGTGCACACTGAACTGTTAGAATGAGTGTGCCCACATGGAGGTGTTCACACTGAACTGTTAGAATGACTTTGTCCACATGGAGGTGTGCACACTGAACTTTTAGAATGAGTGTTCCCACATGGTGGTGTGCACACTTTTCTGTTAGAATGAGTGTGCCCACATGGAGGTGTGCACACTGAACTGTTAGATTGAGTGTGCCCACATGGAGGTGTGCACACTGAACTGTTAGAATGAGTGTGTCCACATGGAGGTGTGGACACTGAACTTTTAGAATGAGTGTGCCCACATGTTTGTTTGCACACTGAACTGTTAGAATATGTCCACATGGAGGTGTGCACACTGTATTGTAAGAATGAGTGTATCCACATGGAGTTGTGCACACTGAACTGTTAGAATGAGTGTGTCCACATGGAAGTGTGTACACTGAACTGTTAGATTGAGTGTGTCCACATAGAGGTGTGCACACTGAACTGTTAGAATGAGTGTGTCCACATGGAGGTGTGCACACTGAACTGTTAGAATGAGTGTGTCCCTGTGGAGGTGTGCACACTGAACTGTTAGAATGAGTGTGTCCACATGGAGGTGTGCACACTGAACTGTTAGAATGAGTGTGTCCACATGGAGGTGTGCACACTGAACTTTTAGAATGAGTGTGCCCACATGTTTCTGTGCACACTGAACTGTTAGAATATCTCCACATGGAGGTGTGCACACTGTATTGTTAGAATGAGTGTATCCACATGGAGGTGTGCACACTGAACTGTTAGAATGAGTGTGTCCACATGGAGGTGTGTACACTGAACTGTTAGATTGAGTGTGTCCACATGGAGGTGTGCACACTGAACTGTTAGAATGAGTGTGTCCACATTGAAT
The DNA here is from genome assembly GCF_949786415.1 of Peromyscus eremicus. NCBI lineage: Eukaryota > Metazoa > Chordata > Mammalia > Rodentia > Cricetidae > Peromyscus > Peromyscus eremicus. The sequence goes on from NW_026736099.1 coordinate 5,542, forward strand.
TGTGAACACTGAACTGTTAGAATGAGTGGGCCCACATGGAGGTGTGCACACTGAACTGTTAGAATGAGTGTGTCCACATGGAGGTGTGCACACTGAACTGTTAGAATGTGTGTGCCCACATGAAGGTGTGCACACTGAACTGTTAGAATGACTGTGCCCACATGGAGGTGTGCACACTGAACTGTTAGAATGAGTGTGCCCACATGGAGGTGTGCACACTGAACTATTAGAATGAGTGTGTCCACATGGAGGTGTGCACACTGAACTGTTAGAATGAGTGTGCCCACATGGAGTTGTGCACAGTGAACTGTTAGATTGAGTGTGTCCCCATGGAGGTGTGCACACTGAACTGTTAGAATGAGTGTGTCCACATGGAGGTGTGCACACTGAACTGTTAGAATGAGTGTGTCCACATGGAGGTGTGCATACTGAACTGTTAGAATATGTCCACATGGAGGTGTGCACACTGTATTGTTATAATGAGTGTGTCCACATGGAGGTGTGCACAATGAACTGTTAGAATGAGTGTGTCCACATGGAGGTGTGCACACTGAACTGTTAGAATGAGTGTGTCCACATGGAGGTGTGCACACTGAACTGTTAGAATATGTCCACATGGAGGTGTGCACACTGTATTGTAAGAATGAGTGTATCCACATGGAGTTGTGCACACTGAACTGTTAGAATGAGTGTGTCCACATGGAAGTGTGTACACTGAACTGTTAGATTGAGTGTGTCCACATGGAGGTGTGCACACTGAACTTTTAGAATGAGTGTGTCCACATGGAGGTGTGCACACTGAACTGTTAGAATGAGTGTGTCCCTGTGGAGGTGTGCACACTGAACTGTTAGAATGAGTGTGTCCACATGGAGGTGTGCACACTGAACTGTTAGAATGAGTGTGTCCACATGGAGGTGTGCACACTGAACTTTTAGAATGAGTGTGCCCACATGTTTCTGTGCACACTGAACTGTTAGAATATCTCCACATGGAGGTGTGCACACTGTATTGTTAGAATGAGTGTATCCACATGGAGGTGTGCACACTGAACTGTTAGAATGAGTGTGTCCACATGGAGGTGTGTACACTGAACTGTTAGATTGAGTGTGTCCACATGGAGGTGTGCACACTGAACTGTTAGAATGAGTGTGTCCACATTGAAGTATGAACACTGAACTGTTAGAATGAGTGTGTCCACATGGAGGTGTGCACACTGAACTGTTAGAATGTGTGTGCCCACATGAAGGTGTGCACACTGAACTGTTAGAATGACTGTGCCCACATGGAGGTGTGCACACTGAACTGTTAGAATGAGTGTGCCCACATGGAGGTGTGCACACTGAACTGTTAGAATGAGTGTGTCCACATGGAGGTGTGCACACTGAACTGTTAGAATGAGTGTGCCCACATGGAGTTGTGCACACTGAACTGTTAGATTGAGTGTGTCCACATGGAGGTGTGCACACTGAACTGTTAGAATGAGTGTGTCCACATGGAGGTGTGCACACTGAACTGTTAGAATGAGTGTGTCCACATGGAGGTGTGCATACTGAACTGTTAGAATATGTCCACATGGAGGTGTGCACACTGTATTGTTATAATGAGTGTGTCCACATGGAGGTGTGCACAATGAACTGTTAGAATGAGTGTGTCCACATGGAGGTGTGCACACTGAACTGTTAGAATGAGTGTGTCCACATGGAGGTGTGCACACTGAACTGTTAGAATATGTCCACATGGAGGTGTGCACACTGTATTGTAAGAATGAGTGTATCCACATGGAGTTGTGCACACTGAACTGTTAGAATGAGTGTGTCCACATGGAAGTGTGTACACTGAACTGTTAGATTGAGTGTGTCCACATGGAGGTGTGCACACTGAACTGTTAGAATGAGTGTGTCCACATGGAGGTGTGCACACTGAACTGTTAGAATGAGTGTGTCCCTGTGGAGGTGTGCACACTGAACTGTTAGAATGAGTGTGTCCACATGGAGGTGTGCACACTGAACTGTTAGAATGAGTGTGTCCACATGGAGGTGTGCACACTGAACTTTTAGAATGAGTGTGCCCACATGTTTCTGTGCACACTGAACTGTTACAATATCTCCACATGGAGGTGTGCACACTGTATTGTTAGAATGAGTGTATCCACATGGAGGTGTGCACACTGAACTGTTAGAATGAGTGTGTCCACATGGAGGTGTGTACACTGAACTGTTAGAATGAGTGTGCCCACATGGAGTTGTGCACACTGAACTGTTAGATTGAGTGTGTCCACATGGAGGTGTGCACACTGAACTGTTAGAATGAGTGTGTCCACATGGAGGTGTGCACACTGAACTGTTAGAATGAGTGTGTCCACATGGAGGTGTGCATACTGAACTGTTAGAATATGTCCACATGGAGGTGTGCACACTGTATTGTTATAATGAGTGTGTCCACATGGAGGTGTGCACAATGAACTGTTAGAATGAGTGTGTCCACATGGAGGTGTGCACACTGAACTGTTAGAATGAGTGTGTCCACATGGAGGTGTGCACACTGAACTGTTAGAATATGTCCACATGGAGGTGTGCACACTGTATTGTAAGAATGAGTGTATCCACATGGAGTTGTGCACACTGAACTGTTAGAATGAGTGTGTCCACATGGAAGTGTGTACACTGAACTGTTAGATTGAGTGTGTCCACATGGAGGTGTGCACACTGAACTGTTAGAATGAGTGTGTCCACATGGAGGTGTGCACACTGAACTGTTAGAATGAGTGTGTCCCTGTGGAGGTGTGCACACTGAACTGTTAGAATGAGTGTGTCCACATGGAGGTGTGCACACTGAACTGTTAGAATGTGTGTGTCCACATGGAGGTGTGCACACTGAACTTTTAGAATGAGTGTGCCCACATGTTTCTGTGCACACTGAACTGTTACAATATCTCCACATGGAGGTGTGCACACTGTATTGTTAGAATGAGTGTATCCACATGGAGGTGTGCACACTGAACTGTTAGAATGAGTGTGTCCACATGGAGGTGTGTACACTGAACTGTTAGATTGAGTGTGTCCACATGGAGGTGTGCACACTGAACTGTTAGAATGAGTGTGTCCACATGGAGGTGTGCACACTGAACTTTTAGAATGAGTGTGCCCACATGTTTGTGTGCACACTGAACTGTTAGAATATCTCCACATGGAGGTGTGCACACTCTATTGTTAGAATGAGTGTATCCACATGGAGGTGTGCACACTGAACTGTTAGAATGAGTGTGTCCACATGGAGGTGTGTACACTGAACTGTTAGATTGAGTGTGTCCACATGGAGGTGTGCACATTGAACTGTTAGAATGAGTGTGTCCACATGGAAGTGTGCACACTGAACTGTTAGAATGATTGTGCCCACATGGAGTTGTGCACACTGAACTTTTAGAATGAGTGTGTCCACATGGAGGTGTGCACACTGAACTGTTAGAATGAGTGTGCCCATATGAAGGTGTGCACACTGAAATGTTAGAATGAGTGTGCCCACATGGAGGTGTGCACACTGAACTGTTAGAATGAGTGTGCCCACATGGAGGTGTGCACACTGAACTGTTAGAATATGTCCACATGGAGGTGTGCACACTGTATTGTTATAATGAGTGTGTCCACATGGAGGTGTGCACACTGAACTGTTAGAATGAGTGTGTCCACATGGAGGTGTGCACACTGAACTGTTAGAATGAGTGTGTCCACATGGAGGTGTGCACACTGAACTGTTAGAATGAGTGTGTCCACATGGAGGTTTGCACACTGAACTGTAAGAATGAGTGTGCCCACATGGATGTGTGCACACTGAACTGTTAGAATGAGTGTGTCCACATGGAGGTGTGCACACTGAACTGTTAGAATGAGTGTATCCACATGGAGGTGTGCACACTGAACTGTTAGAATGAGTTCTCCCACATGGAGGTGTGCACACTGAACTGTTAGAATGACTTTGTCCACATGGAGGTGTGCACACTGAACTGTTAGAATGAGTGTGCCCACATGGAGGTGTGCACACTGAACTTTTAGAATGAGTGTGCCCACATGGTGGTGTGCACACTGTTCTGTTAGAATGAGTGTGCCCACATGGAGGTGTGGACACTGAATTGTTAGAATGAGTGTGCCCACCTGGAGGTGTGCACACTGAACTGTTAGAATGAGTGTGTCCACATGGAGGTGTGCACACTGAACTTTTAGAATGAGTGTGCCCACATGTTTGTGTGCACACTGAACTGTTAGAATATGTCCAAATGGAGGTGTGCACACTGTATTGTAAAAATGAGTGTATGCACATGGAGTGTGCACACTGAACTGTTAGAATGAGTGTGTCCACATGGAGGTGTGCACACTGAACTGTTAGATTGAGTGTGCCCATATGAAGGTGTGCACACTGAAATGTTAGAATGAGTGTGCCCACATGGAGGTGTGCACACTGAACTATTAGAATGAGTGTATCCACATGGAGGTGTGCACAATGAACTGTTAGAATGAGTGTGTCCACATGGAGGTGTGCACACTGAACTGTTAGAATGAGTGTGTCCACATGGAGGTGTGCACACTGAACTGTTAGAATGAGTGTGCCCACATGGATGTGTGCACACTGAACTGCTAGAATGAGTGTGTCCACATGGAGGTGTGCACACTGAACTATTAGAATGAGTGTATCCACATGGAGGTGTGCACACTGAACTGTTAGAATGAGTGTGCCCACATGGAGGTGTTCACACTGAACTGTTAGAATGACTTTGTCCACATGGAGGTGTGCACACTGAACTTTTAGAATGAGTGTTTCCACATGGTGGTGTGCACACTTTTCTGTTAGAATGAGTGTGCCCACATGGAGGTGTGCACACTGAACTGTTAGAATGAGTGTGCCCATATGAAGGTGTGCACACTGAAATGTTAGAATGAGTGTGCCCACATGGAGGTGTGCACACTGAACTGTTAGAATGAGTGTGCCCACATGGAGGTGTGCACACTGAACTGTTAGAATATGTCCACATGGAGGTGTGCACACTGTATTGTTATAATGAGTGTGTCCACATGGAGGTGTGCACACTGAACTGTTAGAATGAGTGTGTCCACATGGAGGTGTGCACACTGAACTGTTAGAATGAGTGTGTCCACATGGAGGTGTGCACACTGAACTGTTAGAATGAGTGTGTCCACATGGAGGTTTGCACACTGAACTGTAAGAATGAGTGTGCCCACATGGATGTGTGCACACTGAACTGTTAGAATGAGTGTGTCCACATGGAGGTGTGCACACTGAACTGTTAGAATGAGTGTATCCACATGGAGGTGTGCACACTGAACTGTTAGAATGAGTTCTCCCACATGGAGGTGTGCACACTGAACTGTTAGAATGACTTTGTCCACATGGAGGTGTGCACACTGAACTGTTAGAATGAGTGTGCCCACATGGAGGTGTGCACACTGAACTTTTAGAATGAGTGTGCCCACATGGTGGTGTGCACACTGTTCTGTTAGAATGAGTGTGCCCACATGGAGGTGTGGACACTGAATTGTTAGAATGAGTGTGCCCACCTGGAGGTGTGCACACTGAACTGTTAGAATGAGTGTGTCCACATGGAGGTGTGCACACTGAACTTTTAGAATGAGTGTGCCCACATGTTTGTGTGCACACTGAACTGTTAGAATATGTCCAAATGGAGGTGTGCACACTGTATTGTAAAAATGAGTGTATGCACATGGAGTGTGCACACTGAACTGTTAGAATGAGTGTGTCCACATGGAGGTGTGCACACTGAACTGTTAGATTGAGTGTGCCCATATGAAGGTGTGCACACTGAAATGTTAGAATGAGTGTGCCCACATGGAGGTGTGCACACTGAACTATTAGAATGAGTGTATCCACATGGAGGTGTGCACAATGAACTGTTAGAATGAGTGTGTCCACATGGAGGTGTGCACACTGAACTGTTAGAATGAGTGTGTCCACATGGAGGTGTGCACACTGAACTGTTAGAATGAGTGTGCCCACATGGATGTGTGCACACTGAACTGCTAGAATGAGTGTGTCCACATGGAGGTGTGCACACTGAACTATTAGAATGAGTGTATCCACATGGAGGTGTGCACACTGAACTGTTAGAATGAGTGTGCCCACATGGAGGTGTTCACACTGAACTGTTAGAATGACTTTGTCCACATGGAGGTGTGCACACTGAACTTTTAGAATGAGTGTTCCCACATGGTGGTGTGCACACTTTTCTGTTAGAATGAGTGTGCCCACATGGAGGTGTGCACACTGAACTGTTAGAATGAGTGTGAACACATGGAGGTGTGCACACTGAACTGTTAGAATGAGTGTGTCCACATGGAGGTGTGGACACTGAACTTTTAGAATGAGTGTGCCCACATGTTTGTTTGCACACTGAACTGTTAGAATATGTCCACATGGAGGTGTGCACACTGTATTGTAAGAATGAGTGTATCCACATGGAGTTGTGCACACTGAACTGTTAGAATGAGTGTGTCCACATGGAAGTGTGTACACTGAACTGTTAGATTGAGTGTGTCCACATAGAGGTGTGCACACTGAACTGTTAGAATGAGTGTGTCCACATGGAGGTGTGCACACTGAACTGTTAGAATGAGTGTGTCCCTGTGGAGGTGTGCACACTGAACTGTTAGAATGAGTGTGTCCACATGGAGGTGTGCACACTGAACTGTTAGAATGAGTGTGTCCACATGGAGGTGTGCACACTGAACTTTTAGAATGAGTGTGCCCACATGTTTCTGTGCACACTGAACTGTTAGAATATCTCCACATGGAGGTGTGCACACTGTATTGTTAGAATGAGTGTATCCACATGGAGGTGTGCACACTGAACTGTTAGAATGAGTGTGTCCACATGGAGGTGTGTACACTGAATTGTTAGATTGAGTGTGTCCACATGGAGGTGTGCACACTGAACTGTTAGAATGAGTGTGTCCACATTGAATTGTGAACACTGAACTGTTAGAATGAGTGGGCCCACATGGAGGTGTGCACACTGAACTGTTAGAATGAGTGTGTCCACATGGAGGTGTGCACACTGAACTGTTAGAATGTGTGTGCCCACATGAAGGTGTGCACACTGAACTGTTAGAATGACTGTGCCCACATGGAGGTGTGCACACTGAACTGTTAGAATGAGTGTGCCCACATGGAGGTGTGCACACTGAACTATTAGAATGAGTGTGTCCACATGGAGGTGTGCACACTGAACTGTTAGAATGAGTGTGCCCACATGGAGTTGTGCACACTGAACTGTTAGATTGAGTGTGTCCACATGGAGGTGTGCACACTGAACTGTTAGAATGAGTGTGTCCACATGGAGGTGTGCACACTGAACTGTTAGAATGAGTGTGTCCACATGGAGGTGTGCATACTGAACTGTTAGAATATGTCCACATGGAGGTGTGCACACTGTATTGTTATAATGAGTGTGTCCACATGGAGGTGTGCACAATGAACTGTTAGAATGAGTGTGTCCACATGGAGGTGTGCACACTGAACTGTTAGAATGAGTGTGTCCACATGGAGGTGTGCACACTGAACTGTTAGAATATGTCCACATGGAGGTGTGCACACTGTATTGTAAGAATGAGTGTATCCACATGGAGTTGTGCACACTGAACTGTTAGAATGAGTGTGTCCACATGGAAGTGTGTACACTGAACTGTTAGATTGAGTGTGTCCACATGGAGGTGTGCACACTGAACTTTTAGAATGAGTGTGTCCACATGGAGGTGTGCACACTGAACTGTTAGAATGAGTGTGTCCCTGTGGAGGTGTGCACACTGAACTGTTAGAATGAGTGTGTCCACATGGAGGTGTGCACACTGAACTGTTAGAATGAGTGTGTCCACATGGAGGTGTGCACACTGAACTTTTAGAATGAGTGTGCCCACATGTTTCTGTGCACACTGAACTGTTAGAATATCTCCACATGGAGGTGTGCACACTGTATTGTTAGAATGAGTGTATCCACATGGAGGTGTGCACACTGAACTGTTAGAATGAGTGTGTCCACATGGAGGTGTGTACACTGAACTGTTAGATTGAGTGTGTCCACATGGAGGTGTGCACACTGAACTGTTAGAATGAGTGTGTCCACATTGAAGTATGAACACTGAACTGTTAGAATGAGTGTGTCCACATGGAGGTGTGCACACTGAACTGTTAGAATGTGTGTGCCCACATGAAGGTGTGCACACTGAACTGTTAGAATGACTGTGCCCACATGGAGGTGTGCACACTGAACTGTTAGAATGAGTGTGCCCACATGGAGGTGTGCACACTGAACTGTTAGAATGAGTGTGTCCACATGGAGGTGTGCACACTGAACTGTTAGAATGAGTGTGCCCACATGGAGTTGTGCACACTGAACTGTTAGATTGAGTGTGTCCACATGGAGGTGTGCACACTGAACTGTTAGAATGAGTGTGTCCACATGGAGGTGTGCACACTGAACTGTTAGAATGAGTGTGTCCACATGGAGGTGTGCATACTGAACTGTTAGAATATGTCCACATGGAGGTGTGCACACTGTATTGTTATAATGAGTGTGTCCACATGGAGGTGTGCACAATGAACTGTTAGAATGAGTGTGTCCACATGGAGGTGTGCACACTGAACTGTTAGAATGAGTGTGTCCACATGGAGGTGTGCACACTGAACTGTTAGAATATGTCCACATGGAGGTGTGCACACTGTATTGTAAGAATGAGTGTATCCACATGGAGTTGTGCACACTGAACTGTTAGAATGAGTGTGTCCACATGGAAGTGTGTACACTGAACTGTTAGATTGAGTGTGTCCACATGGAGGTGTGCACACTGAACTGTTAGAATGAGTGTGTCCACATGGAGGTGTGCACACTGAACTGTTAGAATGAGTGTGTCCCTGTGGAGGTGTGCACACTGAACTGTTAGAATGAGTGTGTCCACATGGAGGTGTGCACACTGAACTGTTAGAATGAGTGTGTCCACATGGAGGTGTGCACACTGAACTTTTAGAATGAGTGTGCCCACATGTTTCTGTGCACACTGAACTGTTACAATATCTCCACATGGAGGTGTGCACACTGTATTGTTAGAATGAGTGTATCCACATGGAGGTGTGCACACTGAACTGTTAGAATGAGTGTGTCCACATGGAGGTGTGTACACTGAACTGTTAGAATGAGTGTGCCCACATGGAGTTGTGCACACTGAACTGTTAGATTGAGTGTGTCCACATGGAGGTGTGCACACTGAACTGTTAGAATGAGTGTGTCCACATGGAGGTGTGCACACTGAACTGTTAGAATGAGTGTGTCCACATGGAGGTGTGCATACTGAACTGTTAGAATATGTCCACATGGAGGTGTGCACACTGTATTGTTATAATGAGTGTGTCCACATGGAGGTGTGCACAATGAACTGTTAGAATGAGTGTGTCCACATGGAGGTGTGCACACTGAACTGTTAGAATGAGTGTGTCCACATGGAGGTGTGCACACTGAACTGTTAGAATATGTCCACATGGAGGTGTGCACACTGTATTGTAAGAATGAGTGTATCCACATGGAGTTGTGCACACTGAACTGTTAGAATGAGTGTGTCCACATGGAAGTGTGTACACTGAACTGTTAGATTGAGTGTGTCCACATGGAGGTGTGCACACTGAACTGTTAGAATGAGTGTGTCCACATGGAGGTGTGCACACTGAACTGTTAGAATGAGTGTGTCCCTGTGGAGGTGTGCACACTGAACTGTTAGAATGAGTGTGTCCACATGGAGGTGTGCACACTGAACTGTTAGAATGTGTGTGTCCACATGGAGGTGTGCACACTGAACTTTTAGAATGAGTGTGCCCACATGTTTCTGTGCACACTGAACTGTTACAATATCTCCACATGGAGGTGTGCACACTGTATTGTTAGAATGAGTGTATCCACATGGAGGTGTGCACACTGAACTGTTAGAATGAGTGTGTCCACATGGAGGTGTGTACACTGAACTGTTAGATTGAGTGTGTCCACATGGAGGTGTGCACACTGAACTGTTAGAATGAGTGTGTCCACATTGAAGTGTGAACACTGAACTGTTAGAATGAGTGTGCCCACATGGAGGTGTGCACACTGAACTGTTAGAATGAGTGTGTCAACATAGAGGTGTGCACACTGAACTGTTAGAATGTGTGTGCCCACATGAAGGTGTGCACACTGAACTGTTAGAATGACTGTGCCCACATGGAGGTGTGCACACTGAACTGTTAGAATGAGTGTGCCCACATGGAGGTGTCCACACTGAACTGTTAGAATGAGTGTGTCCACATGGAGGTGTGCACACTGAACTGGTAGAATGAGTGTGCCCACATGGAGGTGTGCACACTAAAATGTTAGAATGAGTGTATCCACATGGAGGTGTGCACAATGAACTGTTAGAGTGAGTGTGCCCACATGGAGTTGTGTGCACTGAACTGTTAGAATGATTGTGTCCACATGGAGGTGTGCACACTGAACTGTTAGAATGAGTGTGTCCCTGTGGAGCTGTGCACACTGAAATGTTAGAATGAGTGTGTCCCTGTGGAGGTGTGCACACTGAACTGTTAGAATGAGTGTGTCCACATGGAGGTGTGCACACTGAACTTTTAGAATGATTGTGCCCACATGTTTGTGTGCACACTGAACTGTTAGAATATCTCCACATGGAGGTGTGCACACTGTATTGTTAGAATGAGTGTATCCACATGGAGGTGTGCACACTGAACTGTTAGAATGAGTGTGTCCACATGGAGGTGTGCACACTGAACTGTTAGAATGAGTGTGTCCACATGGAAGTGTGCACACTGAACTGTTAGAATGAGTGTGCCCACATGGAGGTGTGCACACTGAACTGTTAGAATGAGTGTGTCCACATGGAGGTGTGCACACTGAACTGTTAGAATGAGTGTGCCCACATGAAGGTGTGTACACTGAACTGTTAGAATGAGTGTGCCCACATGGAGGTGTGCACACTGAACTGTTAGAATGAGTGTGTCCACATGGAGGTGTGCACACTGAAATGTAAGAATGAGTGTATCCACATGGAGGTGTGCACACTGAACTGTTAGAATGAGTGTGTCCACATGGAGGTGTGCACACTGAACTGTTAGAATGAGTGTGTCCACATGGAGGTGTGCATACTGAACTGTTAGAATATGTCCACATGGAGGTGTGCACACTGTATTGTTATAATGAGTGTGTCCACATGGAGGTGTGCACAATGAACTGTTAGAATGAGTGTGTCCACATGGAGGTGTGCACACTGAACTGTTAGAATGAGTGTGTCCACATGGAGGTGTGCACACTGAACTGTTAGAATATGTCCACATGGAGGTGTGCACACTGTATTGTAAGAATGAGTGTATCCACATGGAGTTGTGCACACTGAACTGTTAGAATGAGTGTGTCCACATGGAAGTGTGTACACTGAACTGTTAGATTGAGTGTGTCCACATGGAGGTGTGCACACTGAACTGTTAGAATGAGTGTGTCCACATGGAGGTGTGCACACTGAACTGTTAGAATGAGTGTGTCCCTGTGGAGGTGTGCACACTGAACTGTTAGAATGAGTGTGTCCACATGGAGGTGTGCACACTGAACTTTTAGAATGAGTGTGCCCACATGTTTCTGTGCACACTGAACTGTTACAATATCTCCACATGGAGGTGTGCACACTGTATTGTTAGAATGAGTGTATCCACATGGAGGTGTGCACACTGAACTGTTAGAATGAGTGTGTCCACATGGAGGTGTGTACACTGAACTGTTAGAATGAGTGTGCCCACATGGAGTTGTGCACACTGAACTGTTAGATTGAGTGTGTCCACATGGAGGTGTGCACACTGAACTGTTAGAATGAGTGTGTCCACATGGAGGTGTGCACACTGAACTGTTAGAATGAGTGTGTCCACATGGAGGTGTGCATACTGAACTGTTAGAATATGTCCACATGGAGGTGTGCACACTGTATTGTTATAATGAGTGTGTCCACATGGAGGTGTGCACAATGAACTGTTAGAATGAGTGTGTCCACATGGAGGTGTGCACACTGAACTGTTAGAATGAGTGTGTCCACATGGAGGTGTGCACACTGAACTGTTAGAATATTTCCACATGGAGGTGTGCACACTGTATTGTAAGAATGAGTGTATCCACATGGAGTTGTGCACACTGAACTGTTAGAATGAGTGTGTCCACATGGAAGTGTGTACACTGAACTGTTAGATTGAGTGTGTCCACATGGAGGTGTGCACACTGAACTGTTAGAATGAGTGTGTCCACATGGAGGTGTGCACACTGAACTGTTAGAATGAGTGTGTCCCTGTGGAGGTGTGCACACTGAACTGTTAGAATGAGTGTGTCCACATGGAGGTGTGCACACTGAACTGTTAGAATGTGTGTGTCCACATGGAGGTGTGCACACTGAACTTTTAGAATGAGTGTGCCCACATGTTTCTGTGCACACTGAACTGTTACAATATCTCCACATGGAGGTGTGCACACTGTATTGTTAGAATGAGTGTATCCACATGGAGGTGTGCACACTGAACTGTTAGAATGAGTGTGTCCACATGGAGGTGTGTACACTGAACTGTTAGATTGAGTGTGTCCACATGGAGGTGTGCACACTGAACTGTTAGAATGAGTGTGTCCACATTGAAGTGTGAACACTGAACTGTTAGAATGAGTGTGCCCACATGGAGGTGTGCACACTGAACTGTTAGAATGAGTGTGTCAACATAGAGGTGTGCACACTGAACTGTTAGAATGTGTGTGCCCACATGAAGGTGTGCACACTGAACTGTTAGAATGACTGTGCCCACATGGAGGTGTGCACACTGAACTGTTAGAATGAGTGTGCCCACATGGAGGTGTCCACACTGAACTGTTAGAATGAGTGTGTCCACATGGAGGTGTGCACACTGAACTGGTAGAATGAGTGTGCCCACATGGAGGTGTGCACACTAAAATGTTAGAATGAGTGTATCCACATGGAGGTGTGCACAATGAACTGTTAGAATGAGTGTGCCCACATGGAGTTGTGTGCACTGAACTGTTAGAATGATTGTGTCCACATGGAGGTGTGCACACTGAACTGTTAGAATGAGTGTGTCCCTGTGGAGGTGTGCACACTGAAATGTTAGAATGAGTGTGTCCCTGTGGAGGTGTGCACACTGAACTGTTAGAATGAGTGTGTCCACATGGAGGTGTGCACACTGAACTTTTAGAATGATTGTGCCCACATGTTTGTGTGCACACTGAACTGTTAGAATATCTCCACATGGAGGTGTGCACACTGTATTGTTAGAATGAGTGTATCCACATGGAGGTGTGCACACTGAACTGTTAGAATGAGTGTGTCCACATGGAGGTGTGCACACTGAACTTTTAGAATGAGTGTGCCCACATGTTTCTGTGCACACTGAACTGTTACAATATCTCCACATGGAGGTGTGCACACTGTATTGTTAGAATGAGTGTATCCACATGGAGGTGTGCACACTGAACTGTTAGAATGAGTGTGTCCACATGGAGGTGTGTACACTGAACTGTTAGAATGAGTGTGCCCACATGGAGTTGTGCACACTGAACTGTTAGATTGAGTGTGTCCACATGGAGGTGTGCACACTGAACTGTTAGAATGAGTGTGTCCACATGGAGGTGTGCACACTGAACTGTTAGAATGAGTGTGTCCACATGGAGGTGTGCATACTGAACTGTTAGAATATGTCCACATGGAGGTGTGCACACTGTATTGTTATAATGAGTGTGTCCACATGGAGGTGTGCACAATGAACTGTTAGAATGAGTGTGTCCACATGGAGGTGTGCACACTGAACTGTTAGAATGAGTGTGTCCACATGGAGGTGTGCACACTGAACTGTTAGAATATTTCCACATGGAGGTGTGCACACTGTATTGTAAGAATGAGTGTATCCACATGGAGTTGTGCACACTGAACTGTTAGAATGAGTGTGTCCACATGGAAGTGTGTACACTGAACTGTTAGATTGAGTGTGTCCACATGGAGGTGTGCACACTGAACTGTTAGAATGAGTGTGTCCACATGGAGGTGTGCACACTGAACTGTTAGAATGAGTGTGTCCCTGTGGAGGTGTGCACACTGAACTGTTAGAATGAGTGTGTCCACATGGAGGTGTGCACACTGAACTGTTAGAATGTGTGTGTCCACATGGAGGTGTGCACACTGAACTTTTAGAATGAGTGTGCCCACATGTTTCTGTGCACACTGAACTGTTACAATATCTCCACATGGAGGTGTGCACACTGTATTGTTAGAATGAGTGTATCCACATGGAGGTGTGCACACTGAACTGTTAGAATGAGTGTGTCCACATGGAGGTGTGTACACTGAACTGTTAGATTGAGTGTGTCCACATGGAGGTGTGCACACTGAACTGTTAGAATGAGTGTGTCCACATTGAAGTGTGAACACTGAACTGTTAGAATGAGTGTGCCCACATGGAGGTGTGCACACTGAACTGTTAGAATGAGTGTGTCAACATAGAGGTGTGCACACTGAACTGTTAGAATGTGTGTGCCCACATGAAGGTGTGCACACTGAACTGTTAGAATGACTGTGCCCACATGGAGGTGTGCACACTGAACTGTTAGAATGAGTGTGCCCACATGGAGGTGTCCACACTGAACTGTTAGAATGAGTGTGTCCACATGGAGGTGTGCACACTGAACTGGTAGAATGAGTGTGCCCACATGGAGGTGTGCACACTAAAATGTTAGAATGAGTGTATCCACATGGAGGTGTGCACAATGAACTGTTAGAATGAGTGTGCCCACATGGAGTTGTGTGCACTGAACTGTTAGAATGATTGTGTCCACATGGAGGTGTGCACACTGAACTGTTAGAATGAGTGTGTCCCTGTGGAGGTGTGCACACTGAAATGTTAGAATGAGTGTGTCCCTGTGGAGGTGTGCACACTGAACTGTTAGAATGAGTGTGTCCACATGGAGGTGTGCACACTGAACTTTTAGAATGATTGTGCCCACATGTTTGTGTGCACACTGAACTGTTAGAATATCTCCACATGGAGGTGTGCACACTGTATTGTTAGAATGAGTGTATCCACATGGAGGTGTGCACACTGAACTGTTAGAATGAGTGTGTCCACATGGAGGTGTGCACACTGAACTGTTAGAATGAGTGTGTCCACATGGAGGTGTGCACATTGAACTGTTAGAATGAGTGTGCCCACATGGAGGTGTGCACACTGAACTGTTAGAATGAGTGTGTCCACATGGAGGTGTGCACACTGAACTGTTAGAATGAGTGTGCCCACATGAAGGTGTGTACACTGAACTGTTAGAATGAGTGTGCCCACATGGAGGTGTGCACACTGAACTGTTAGAATGAGTGTGTCCACATGGAGGTGTGCACACTGAAATGTAAGAATGAGTGTATCCACATGGAGGTGTGCACACTGAACTGTTAGAATGAGTGTGCCCACATGGAGTTGTGCACACTGAACTGTTAGATTGAGTGTGTCCACATGGAGGTGTGCACACTGAACTGTTAGAATGAGTGTATCCACATGGAGGTGTGCACACTGAACTGTTAGAATGAGTGTGCCCACATGGAGGTGTGCACACTGAACTCTTAGAATGACTTTGTCCACATGGAGGAGTGCACACTGAACTGTTAGAATGAGTGTGCCCACATGGAGGTGTGCACACTGAACTGTTAGAATGAGTGTGCCCACATGGTGGTGTGCACACTGTTCTGTTAGAATGAGTGTGCCCACATGGAGGTGTGCACACTGAACTGTTAGAATGAGTGTGCCCACATGGAGGTGTGCACACTGAACTGTTAGAATGAGTGTGTCCACAAGGAGGTGTGCACACTGAACTTTTAGAATGAGTGTGCCCACATGTTTGTGTGCACACTGAACTGTTAGAATATGTCCATATGGAGGTGTGCACACTGTATTGTAAGAATGAGTGTATCCGTATGGAGGTGTGCACACTGAACTGTTAGAATGAGTGTGTCCACATGGAGGTGTGTACACTGAACTGTTAGAATGAGTGTGTCCACATGGAGGTGTGTACACTGAACTGTTAGATTGAGTGTGTCCACATGGAAGTGTGCACACTGAACTGTTAGAATGAGTGTGCCAACATGGAGGTGTGAACACTGAACTGTTAGAATGAGTGTGTCCACATGGAGGTGTGCACACTGAACTGTTAGAATGAGTGTGTCCACATGGAGGTGTGCACACTGAACTGTTAGAATACGTCCACATGGAGGTGTGCACACAGTATTTTTAGAATGAGTGTGTCCACATGGAGGTGTGCACACTGAACTGTTAGAATTAGTGTGTCCACATGGAGGTGTGTACACTGAACTGTTAGGTTGAGTGTGTCCACATGGAGGTGTGCACACTGAACTGTTAGAATGATTGTGTCCACATGGAGTTGTGTGCACTGAACTGTTAGAATGAGTGGGCCCACATGGAGGTGTGCACACTGAACTCTTAGAATGAGTGTGTCCTTGTGGAGATGTGCACACTGAACTGTTAGAATGAGTGTGTCCACATGGAGGTGTGCACACTGAACTGTTAGAATGAGTGTGTCCACATGGAGGTGTGCACACTGAACTTTTAGAATGAGTGTGCCCACATGTTTGTGTGCACACTGAACTGTTAGAATATCTCCACATGGAGGTGTGCACACTCTATTGTTAGAATGAGTGTATCCACATGGAGGTGTGCACACTGAACTGTTAGAATGAGTGTGTCCACATGGAGGTGTGTACACTGAACTGTTAGATTGAGTGTGTCCACATGGAGGTGTGCACATTGAACTGTTAGAATGAGTGTGTCCACATGGAAGTGTGCACACTGAACTGTTAGAATGATTGTGCCCACATGGAGGTGTGCACACTGAACTTTTAGAATGAGTGTGTCCACATGGAGGTGTGCACACTGAACTGTTAGAATGAGTGTGCCCATATGAAGGTGTGCACACTGAAATGTTAGAATGAGTGTGCCCACATGGAGGTGTGCACACTGAACTGTTAGAATGAGTGTGCCCACATGGAGGTGTGCACACTGAACTGTTAGAATATGTCCACATGGAGGTGTGCACACTGTATTGTTATAATGAGTGTGTCCACATGGAGGTGTGCACACTGAACTGTTAGAATGAGTGTGTCCACATGGAGGTGTGCACACTGAACTGTTAGAATGAGTGTGTCCACATGGAGGTGTGCACACTGAACTGTTAGAATGAGTGTGTCCACATGGAGGTGTGCACACTGAACTGTAAGAATGAGTGTGCCCACATGGATGTGTGCACACTGAACTGTTAGAATGAGTGTGTCCACATGGAGGTGTGCACACTGAACTGTTAGAATGAGTGTATCCACATGGAGGTGTGCACACTGAACTGTTAGAATGAGTTCTCCCACATGGAGGTGTGCACACTGAACTGTTAGAATGACTTTGTCCACATGGAGGTGTGCACACTGAACTGTTAGAATGAGTGTGCCCACATGGAGGTGTGCACACTGAACTTTTAGAATGAGTGTGCCCACATGGTGGTGTGCACACTGTTCTGTTAGAATGAGTGTGCCCACATGGAGGTGTGGACACTGAATTGTTAGAATGAGTGTGCCCACCTGGTGGTGTGCACACTGTTCTGTTAGAATGAGTGTGTCCACATGGAGGTGTGCACACTGAACTATTAGAATGAGTGTATCCACATGGAGGTGTGCACACTGAACTGTTAGAATGAGTGTGCCCACATGGAGGTGTTCACACTGAACTGTTAGAATGACTTTGTCCACATGGAGGTGTGCACACTGAACTTTTAGAATGAGTGTTCCCACATGGTGGTGTGCACACTTTTCTGTTAGAATGAGTGTGCCCACATGGAGGTGTGCACACTGAACTGTTAGAATGAGTGTGCCCACATGGAGGTGTGCACACTGAACTGTTAGAATGAGTGTGTCCACATGGAGGTGTGGACACTGAACTTTTAGAATGAGTGTGCCCACATGTTTGTTTGCACACTGAACTGTTAGAATATGTCCACATGGAGGTGTGCACACTGTATTGTAAGAATGAGTGTATCCACATGGAGTTGTGCACACTGAACTGTTAGAATGAGTGTGTCCACATGGAAGTGTGTACACTGAACTGTTAGATTGAGTGTGTCCACATAGAGGTGTGCACACTGAACTGTTAGAATGAGTGTGTCCACATGGAGGTGTGCACACTGAACTGTTAGAATGAGTGTGTCCCTGTGGAGGTGTGCACACTGAACTGTTAGAATGAGTGTGTCCACATGGAGGTGTGCACACTGAACTGTTAGAATGAGTGTGTCCACATGGAGGTGTGCACACTGAACTTTTAGAATGAGTGTGCCCACATGTTTCTGTGCACACTGAACTGTTAGAATATCTCCACATGGAGGTGTGCACACTGTATTGTTAGAATGAGTGTATCCACATGGAGGTGTGCACACTGAACTGTTAGAATGAGTGTGTCCACATGGAGGTGTGTACACTGAACTGTTAGATTGAGTGTGTCCACATGGAGGTGTGCACACTGAACTGTTAGAATGAGTGTGTCCACATTGAATTGTGAACACTGAACTGTTAGAATGAGTGGGCCCTCATGGAGGTGTGCACACTGAACTGTTAGAATGAGTGTGTCCACATGGAGGTGTGCACACTGAACTGTTAGAATGTGTGTGCCCACATGAAGGTGTGCACACTGAACTGTTAGAATGACTGTGCCCACATGGAGGTGTGCACACTGAACTGTTAGAATGAGTGTGCCCACATGGAGGTGTGCACACTGAACTATTAGAATGAGTGTGTCCACATGGAGGTGTGCACACTGAACTGTTAGAATGAGTGTGCCCACATGGAGTTGTGCACACTGAACTGTTAGATTGAGTGTGTCCACATGGAAGTGTGCACACTGAACTGTTAGAATGAGTGTGTCCACATGGAGGTGTGCACACTGAACTGTTAGAATGAGTGTGTCCACATGGAGGTGTGCATACTGAACTGTTAGAATATGTCCACATGGAGGTGTGCACACTGTATTGTAAGAATGAGTGTATCCACATGGAGTTGTGCACACTGAACTGTTAGAATGAGTGTGTCCACATGGAAGTGTGTACACTGAACTGTTAGATTGAGTGTGTCCACATGGAGGTGTGCACACTGAACTGTTAGAATGAGTGTGTCCACATGGAGGTGTGCACACTGAACTGTTAGAATGAGTGTGTCCCTGTGGAGGTGTGCACACTGAACTGTTAGAATGAGTGTGTCCACATGGAGGTGTGCACACTGAACTGTTAGAATGAGTGTGTCCACATGGAGGTGTGCACACTGAACTTTTAGAATGAGTGTGCCCACATGTTTCTGTGCACACTGAACTGTTAGAATATCTCCACATGGAGGTGTGCACACTGTATTGTTAGAATGAGTGTATCCACATGGAGGTGTGCACACTGAACTGTTAGAATGAGTGTGTCCACATGGAGGTGTGTACACTGAACTGTTAGATTGAGTGTGTCCACATGGAGGTGTGCACACTGAACTGTTAGAATGAGTGTGTCCACATTGAAGTATGAACCCTGAACTGTTAGAATGAGTGTGTCCACATGGAGGTGTGCACACTGAACTGTTAGAATGTGTGTGCCCACATGAAGGTGTGCACACTGAACTGTTAGAATGACTGTGCCCATATGGAGGTGTGCACACTGAACTGTTAGAATGAGTGTGCCCACATGGAGGTGTGCACACTGAACTGTTAGAATGAGTGTGTCCACATGGAGGTGTGCACACTGAACTGTTAGAATGAGTGTGCCCACATGGAGTTGTGCACACTGAACTGTTAGATTGAGTGTGTCCACATGGAGGTGTGCACACTGAACTGTTAGAATGAGTGTGTCCACATGGAGGTGTGCACACTGAACTGTTAGAATGAGTGTGTCCACATGGACGTATGCACACTGAACTGTTAGAAAGAGTGTTATCACATGGAAGTGTGCACACTGAACTGTTAGAATGAGTGTTCCCACATGGAGGTGTGCACACTGAACTGTTAGAATGACTTTGTCCACATGGAGGTGTGCACACTGAACTGTTAGAATGAGTGTGCCCACATGGAGGTGTGCACACTGAACTTTTAGAATGAGTGTGCCCACATGTTGGTGTGCACACTGTTCTGTTAGAATGAGTGTGCCCACATGGAGGTGTGCACACTGAACTGTTAGAATTAGTGTGGCCACATGGAGTTGTGCACACTGAACTGTTAGAGTGAGTGTGTCCACATGGAGGTGTGCACACTGAACTGTTAGAATGAGTGTGTCCACATGGAGGTGTGAACACTGAACTGTTAGAATGAGTGTGTCCACATGGAGGTGTGCACACTGAACTGTTAGAATGAGTGTGCCCACATGGAGGTGTGCACACTGAACTGTTAGAATGAGTGTGTCCACATGGAGGTGTGCACACTGAACTGTTAGAATGAGTGTGTCCCTGTGGAGGTGTGCACACTGAACTGTTAGAATGAGTGTGTCCACATGGAGGTGTGCACACTGTATTGTTAGAATGAGTGTATCCACATGGAGGTGTGCACACTAAACTGTTAGAATGAGTGTGTCCACATGGATGTGTGTACACTGAACTGTTAGATTGAGTGTGTCCACATGGAGGTGTGCACACTGAACGGTTAGAATGAGTGTGTCCACATGGAAGTGTGCACACTGAACTGTTAGAATGAGTGTGTCCACATGGAGGTGTGCACACTGAACTGTTAGAATGAGTGTGTCCACTTAGATGTGTACACTCTGAACTGTTAGAATGAGTGTGAACATATGGAGGTGTGCACACTGAACTGTTAGAATGAGTGTGTCCACATGGAGGTGTGCACACTGAACTGTTAGAATGAGTGTGTCCACATGGAGGTGTGCACACTGAACTGTTAGAATGAGTGTGCCCACATGGAGTTGTGCACACTGAACTGTTAGATTGAGTGTGTCCACATGGAGGTGTGCACACTGAACTGTTAGAATGAGTGTGTCCACATGGAGGTGTGCACACTGAACTGTTAGAATGAGTGTGTCCACATGGACGTATGCACACTGAACTGTTAGAAAGAGTGTTATCACATGGAAGTGTGCACACTGAACTGTTAGAATGAGTGTTCCCACATGGAGGTGTGCACACTGAACTGTTAGAATGACTTTGTCCACATGGAGGTGTGCACACTGAACTGTTAGAATGAGTGTGCCCACATGGAGGTGTGCACACTGAACTTTTAGAATGAGTGTGCCCACATGTTGGTGTGCACACTGTTCTGTTAGAATGAGTGTGCCCACATGGAGGTGTGCACACTGAACTGTTAGAATTAGTGTGGCCACATGGAGTTGTGCACACTGAACTGTTAGAGTGAGTGTGTCCACATGGAGGTGTGCACACTGAACTGTTAGAATGAGTGTGTCCACATGGAGGTGTGAACACTGAACTGTTAGAATGAGTGTGTCCACATGGAGGTGTGCACACTGAACTGTTAGAATGAGTGTGCCCACATGGAGGTGTGCACACTGAACTGTTAGAATGAGTGTGTCCACATGGAGGTGTGCACACTGAACTGTTAGAATGAGTGTGTCCCTGTGGAGGTGTGCACACTGAACTGTTAGAATGAGTGTGTCCACATGGAGGTGTGCACACTGTATTGTTAGAATGAGTGTATCCACATGGAGGTGTGCACACTAAACTGTTAGAATGAGTGTGTCCACATGGATGTGTGTACACTGAACTGTTAGATTGAGTGTGTCCACATGGAGGTGTGCACACTGAACGGTTAGAATGAGTGTGTCCACATGGAAGTGTGCACACTGAACTGTTAGAATGAGTGTGTCCACATGGAGGTGTGCACACTGAACTGTTAGAATGAGTGTGTCCACTTAGATGTGTACACTCTGAACTGTTAGAATGAGTGTGAACATATGGAGGTGTGCACACTGAACTGTTAGAATGAGTGTGTCCACATGGAGGTGTGCACACTGAACTGTTAGAATGAGTGTGTCCACATGGAGGTGTGCACACTGAACTTTTAGAATGAGTGTGCCCACATGTTTCTGTGCACACTGAACTGTTAGAATATCTCCACATGGAGGTGTGCACACTGTATTGTTAGAATGAGTGTATCCACATGGAGGTGTGCACACTGAACTGTTAGAATGAGTGTGTCCACATGGAGGTGTGTACACTGAACTGTTAGATTGAGTGTGTCCACATGGAGGTGTGCACACTGAACTGTTAGAATGAGTGTGTCCACATTGAAGTATGAACCCTGAACTGTTAGAATGAGTGTGTCCACATGGAGGTGTGCACACTGAACTGTTAGAATGTGTGTGCCCACATGAAGGTGTGCACACTGAACTGTTAGAATGACTGTGCCCATATGGAGGTGTGCACACTGAACTGTTAGAATGAGTGTGCCCACATGGAGGTGTGCACACTGAACTGTTAGAATGAGTGTGTCCACATGGAGGTGTGCACACTGAACTGTTAGAATGAGTGTGCCCACATGGAGTTGTGCACACTGAACTGTTAGATTGAGTGTGTCCACATGGAGGTGTGCACACTGAACTGTTAGAATGAGTGTGTCCACATGGAGGTGTGCACACTGAACTGTTAGAATGAGTGTGTCCACATGGACGTATGCACACTGAACTGTTAGAAAGAGTGTTATCACATGGAAGTGTGCACACTGAACTGTTAGAATGAGTGTTCCCACATGGAGGTGTGCACACTGAACTGTTAGAATGACTTTGTCCACATGGAGGTGTGCACACTGAACTGTTAGAATGAGTGTGCCCACATGGAGGTGTGCACACTGAACTTTTAGAATGAGTGTGCCCACATGTTGGTGTGCACACTGTTCTGTTAGAATGAGTGTGCCCACATGGAGGTGTGCACACTGAACTGTTAGAATTAGTGTGGCCACATGGAGTTGTGCACACTGAACTGTTAGAGTGAGTGTGTCCACATGGAGGTGTGCACACTGAACTGTTAGAATGAGTGTGTCCACATGGAGGTGTGAACACTGAACTGTTAGAATGAGTGTGTCCACATGGAGGTGTGCACACTGAACTGTTAGAATGAGTGTGCCCACATGGAGGTGTGCACACTGAACTGTTAGAATGAGTGTGTCCACATGGAGGTGTGCACACTGAACTGTTAGAATGAGTGTGTCCCTGTGGAGGTGTGCACACTGAACTGTTAGAATGAGTGTGTCCACATGGAGGTGTGCACACTGTATTGTTAGAATGAGTGTATCCACATGGAGGTGTGCACACTAAACTGTTAGAATGAGTGTGTCCACATGGATGTGTGTACACTGAACTGTTAGATTGAGTGTGTCCACATGGAGGTGTGCACACTGAACGGTTAGAATGAGTGTGTCCACATGGAAGTGTGCACACTGAACTGTTAGAATGAGTGTGTCCACATGGAGGTGTGCACACTGAACTGTTAGAATGAGTGTGTCCACTTAGATGTGTACACTCTGAACTGTTAGAATGAGTGTGAACATATGGAGGTGTGCACACTGAACTGTTAGAATGAGTGTGTCCACATGGAGGTGTGCACACTGAAATGTTAGAATGAGTGTATCCACATGGAGGTGTGCACACTGAACTGTTAGAATGAGTTTGTCCACATGGAGGTGTGCACACTGAACTGTTAGAATGAGTGTGCCCACATGGAGGTGTGCACACTGAACTGTTAGAATGAGTGTGCCCACATGGTGGTGTGCACACTGTTCTGTTAGAATGAGTATGCCCACATGGAGGTGTGCACACTGAACTGTTAGAATGAGTGTGCCCACATGGTGGTGTGCACACTGAACTGTTAGAATGAGTGTGTCCACATGGAGGTGTGCACACTGAACTTTTAGAATGAGTGTGCCCACATGTTTGTGTGCACACTGAACTGTTAGAATATGTCCACATGGAGGTGTGCACACTGTATTGTTAGAATGAGTGTATCCACATGGAGGTGTGCACACTGAACTGTTAGAATGAGTGTGTCCACATGGAGGTGTGTACACTGAACTGTTAGAAGGTGTGTGTCCTCATGGAAGTGTGTACACTGAACTGTTAGAATGAGTGTGTCCACATGGAGGTGTGCACACTGAACTGTTAGAATGAGTGTGTCCACATGGAGGTGTGTACACTGAACTGTTAGATTGAGTGTGTCCACATGAAAGTGTGCACACTGAACTGTTAGAATGAGTGTGCCCACATGGAGGTGTGCACACTGAACTGTTATAATGAGTGTGTCCACATGGAGTTGTGCACACTGAACTGTTAGAATTACTGTATCCCTGGGGAGATGTGCACAATGAACTGTTAGAATGAGTGTGTCCACATGTAGGTGTGCACACTGAACTGTTAGCATGAGTGTGTCCACATGGAGGTGTGCACACTGAACTGTTAGAATATGTCCACATGGAGGTGTGCACACTGAACTGTTAGAATGAGTGTGTCCCTGTGGAGGTGTGCACACTGAACTGTTAGAATGAGTGTGTCCACATGGAGTTGTGCACACTGAACTGTTAGAATGAGTGTGTCCACATGGAGGTGTGCACACTGAACTTTTAGAATGAGTGTGCCCACATGTTTGTGTGCACACTGAACTGTTAGAATATCTCCACATGGAGGTTTGCACACTGTATTGTTAGAATGAGTGTATCCACATGTAGGTGTGCACACTGAACTGTTAGAATGAGTGTGTCCACAAGGAGGTGTGTACACTGAACTGTTAGATTGAATGTGTCCACATGGAGGTGTGCACACTGAACTGTTAGAATGAGTGTGCCCACATGGAGGTGTGCACACTGAACTGTTAGAATGAGTGTGTCCACATGGAGGTGTGCACACTGAACTGTTAGAATGAGTGTGCCCACATGGAGGTGTGCACACTGAACTGTTAGAATGACTGTGTCCATATGGAGTTGTGCACACTGAACTGTTAGAATGAGTGTGTCCACATGGAGGTGTGCACACTGAACTGTAAGAATGAGTGTACCCACATGGAGGTGTGCACACTGAACTGTTAGAATGAGTTTGTCCACATGGAGGTGTGCACACTGAACTGTTAGAATGAGTGTATACCTGTGGAGGTGTGCACACTGAACTGTTAGAATGAGTGTGTCCACATGGAGGTGTGCACACTGAACTGTTAAATTGAGTGTGTCCACAAGGAGGTGTGCACAATGAACTGTTAGAATGAGTGTGCCCACATGGAGGTGTGAACACTGAACTTTTAGAATGAGTGTATCCACATGGAGGTGTGCACACTGAACTGTTAGAATGAGTGTGCCCACATGGAGGTGTGCACACTGAACTGTTAGAATGTGTGTGACCACATGGAGATGTGCACACTGAACTGTTAGAATGAGTGTGTCCACATGGAGGTGTGCACACTGAACTGTTAGAATGAGTGTGTCCACATGGACGTGTGCACCCTGAACTGTTAGATTGACTTTGTCCACATGGAGGTGTGCACACTGAACTGTTAGAATGAGTGTGTCCACATGGAGGTGTGCACACTGAACTGTTAGAATGACTGTGTCCACATGGAGGTGTGCACACTGAACTGTTAGAATGAGTGTGCCCACATGGAGGTGTGCACACTGAACTGTTAGAATGAGTGTGCCCACATGGTGGTGTGCACACTGAACTGTTAGAATGAGTGTGTCCACATGGAGGTGTGCACACTGAACTGTTAGAATGAGTGTGCCAACATGGTGGTGTGCACACTGAACTGTTAGAATGAGTGTGTCCACATGGAGGTGTGCACACTGAACTTTTAGAATGAGTGTGCCCACATGTTTGTGTGCACACTGAACTGTTAGAATATGTCCACATGGAGGTGTGCACACTGTATTGTTAGAATGAGTGTATCCACATGGAGGTGTGCACACTGAACTGTTAGAATGAGTGTGTCCACATGGAGGTGTGTACACTGAACTGTTAGAATGTGTGTGTCCACATGGAAGTGTGTACACTGAACTGTTAGAATGAGTGTGTCCACATGGAGGTGTGCACACTGAACTGTTAGAATGAGTGTGTCCACATGGAGGTGTGTACACTGAACTGTTAGATTGAGTGTGTCCACATGAAAGTGTGCACACTGAACTGTTAGAATGAGTGTGCCCACATAGAGGTGTGCACACTGAACTGTTAGAATTACTGTATCCCTGGGGAGATGTGCACAATGAACTGTTAGAATGAGTGTGTCCACATGGAGGTGTGCACACTGAACTGTTAGCATGAGTGTGTCCACATGGAGGTGTGCACACTGAACTGTTAGAATATGTCCACATGGAGGTGTGCACACTGAACTGTTAGAATGAGTGTGTCCCTGTGGAGGTGTGCACACTGAACTGTTAGAATGAGTGTGTCCACATGGAGTTGTGCACACTGAACTGTTAGAATGAGTGTGTCCACATGGAGGTGTGCACACTGAACTTTTAGAATGAGTGTGCCCACATGTTTGTGTGCACACTGAACTGTAAGAATATCTCCACATGGAGGTTTGCACACTGTATTGTTAGAATGAGTGTATCCACATGTAGGTGTGCACACTGAACTGTTAGAATGAGTGTGTCCACAAGGAGGTGTGTACACTGAACTGTTAGATTGAATGTGTCCACATGGAGGTGTGCACACTGAACTGTTAGAATGAGTGTGCCCACATGGAGGTGTGCACACTGAACTGTTAGAATGAGTGTGTCCACATGGAGGTGTGCACACTGAACTGTTAGAATGAGTGTGCCCACATGGAGGTGTGCACACTGAACTGTTAGAATGACTGTGTCCATATGGAGTTGTGCACACTGAACTGTTAGAATGAGTGTGTCCAAATGGAGGTGTGCACACTGAACTGTAAGAATGAGTGTACCCACATGGAGGTGTGCACACTGAACTGTTAGAATGAGTGTGTCCACATGGAGGTGTGCACACTGAACTGTTAGAATGAGTGTATACCTGTGGAGGTGTGCACACTGAACTGTTAGAATGAGTGTGTCCACATGGAGGTGTGCACACTGAACTGTTAAATTGAGTGTGTCCACATGGAGGTGTGCACAATGAACTGTTAGAATGAGTGTGCCCACATGGAGGTGTGCACACTGAACTGTTAGAATGAGTGTGCCCACATGGTGGTGTGCACACTGTTCTGTTAGAATGAGTATGCCCACATGGAGGTGTGCACACTGAACTGTTAG
The DNA here is from genome assembly GCF_949786415.1 of Peromyscus eremicus. Classification (NCBI taxonomy): domain Eukaryota; kingdom Metazoa; phylum Chordata; class Mammalia; order Rodentia; family Cricetidae; genus Peromyscus; species Peromyscus eremicus. The sequence continues at coordinate 32,900 of NW_026736099.1, forward strand.
AATGAGTGTGCCCACATGGTGGTGTGCACACTGAACTGTTAGAATGAGTGTGTCCACATGGAGGTGTGCACACTGAACTTTTAGAATGAGTGTGCCCACATGTTTGTGTGCACACTGAACTGTTAGAATATGTCCACATGGAGGTGTGCACACTGTATTGTTAGAATGAGTGTATCCACATGGAGGTGTGCACACTGAACTGTTAGAATGAGTGTGTCCACATGGAGGTGTGTACACTGAACTGTTAGAAGGTGTGTGTCCTCATGGAAGTGTGTACACTGAACTGTTAGAATGAGTGTGTCCACATGGAGGTGTGCACACTGAACTGTTAGAATGAGTGTGTCCACATGGAGGTGTGTACACTGAACTGTTAGATTGAGTGTGTCCACATGAAAGTGTGCACACTGAACTGTTAGAATGAGTGTGCCCACATGGAGGTGTGCACACTGAACTGTTATAATGAGTGTGTCCACATGGAGTTGTGCACACTGAACTGTTAGAATTACTGTATCCCTGGGGAGATGTGCACAATGAACTGTTAGAATGAGTGTGTCCACATGTAGGTGTGCACACTGAACTGTTAGCATGAGTGTGTCCACATGGAGGTGTGCACACTGAACTGTTAGAATATGTCCACATGGAGGTGTGCACACTGAACTGTTAGAATGAGTGTGTCCCTGTGGAGGTGTGCACACTGAACTGTTAGAATGAGTGTGTCCACATGGAGTTGTGCACACTGAACTGTTAGAATGAGTGTGTCCACATGGAGGTGTGCACACTGAACTTTTAGAATGAGTGTGCCCACATGTTTGTGTGCACACTGAACTGTTAGAATATCTCCACATGGAGGTTTGCACACTGTATTGTTAGAATGAGTGTATCCACATGTAGGTGTGCACACTGAACTGTTAGAATGAGTGTGTCCACAAGGAGGTGTGTACACTGAACTGTTAGATTGAATGTGTCCACATGGAGGTGTGCACACTGAACTGTTAGAATGAGTGTGCCCACATGGAGGTGTGCACACTGAACTGTTAGAATGAGTGTGTCCACATGGAGGTGTGCACACTGAACTGTTAGAATGAGTGTGCCCACATGGAGGTGTGCACACTGAACTGTTAGAATGACTGTGTCCATATGGAGTTGTGCACACTGAACTGTTAGAATGAGTGTGTCCACATGGAGGTGTGCACACTGAACTGTAAGAATGAGTGTACCCACATGGAGGTGTGCACACTGAACTGTTAGAATGAGTTTGTCCACATGGAGGTGTGCACACTGAACTGTTAGAATGAGTGTATACCTGTGGAGGTGTGCACACTGAACTGTTAGAATGAGTGTGTCCACATGGAGGTGTGCACACTGAACTGTTAAATTGAGTGTGTCCACAAGGAGGTGTGCACAATGAACTGTTAGAATGAGTGTGCCCACATGGAGGTGTGAACACTGAACTTTTAGAATGAGTGTATCCACATGGAGGTGTGCACACTGAACTGTTAGAATGAGTGTGCCCACATGGAGGTGTGCACACTGAACTGTTAGAATGTGTGTGACCACATGGAGATGTGCACACTGAACTGTTAGAATGAGTGTGTCCACATGGAGGTGTGCACACTGAACTGTTAGAATGAGTGTGTCCACATGGACGTGTGCACCCTGAACTGTTAGATTGACTTTGTCCACATGGAGGTGTGCACACTGAACTGTTAGAATGAGTGTGTCCACATGGAGGTGTGCACACTGAACTGTTAGAATGACTGTGTCCACATGGAGGTGTGCACACTGAACTGTTAGAATGAGTGTGCCCACATGGAGGTGTGCACACTGAACTGTTAGAATGAGTGTGCCCACATGGTGGTGTGCACACTGTTCTGTTAGAATGAGTATGCCCACATGGAGGTGTGCACACTGAACTGTTAGAATGAGTGTGCCAACATGGTGGTGTGCACACTGAACTGTTAGAATGAGTGTGTCCACATGGAGGTGTGCACACTGAACTTTTAGAATGAGTGTGCCCACATGTTTGTGTGCACACTGAACTGTTAGAATATGTCCACATGGAGGTGTGCACACTGTATTGTTAGAATGAGTGTATCCACATGGAGGTGTGCACACTGAACTGTTAGAATGAGTGTGTCCACATGGAGGTGTGTACACTGAACTGTTAGAATGTGTGTGTCCACATGGAAGTGTGTACACTGAACTGTTAGAATGAGTGTGTCCACATGGAGGTGTGCACACTGAACTGTTAGAATGAGTGTGTCCACATGGAGGTGTGTACACTGAACTGTTAGATTGAGTGTGTCCACATGAAAGTGTGCACACTGAACTGTTAGAATGAGTGTGCCCACATAGAGGTGTGCACACTGAACTGTTAGAATTACTGTATCCCTGGGGAGATGTGCACAATGAACTGTTAGAATGAGTGTGTCCACATGGAGGTGTGCACACTGAACTGTTAGCATGAGTGTGTCCACATGGAGGTGTGCACACTGAACTGTTAGAATATGTCCACATGGAGGTGTGCACACTGAACTGTTAGAATGAGTGTGTCCCTGTGGAGGTGTGCACACTGAACTGTTAGAATGAGTTTGTCCACATGGAGTTGTGCACACTGAACTGTTAGAATGAGTGTGTCCACATGGAGGTGTGCACACTGAACTTTTAGAATGAGTGTGCCCACATGTTTGTGTGCACACTGAACTGTAAGAATATCTCCACATGGAGGTTTGCACACTGTATTGTTAGAATGAGTGTATCCACATGTAGGTGTGCACACTGAACTGTTAGAATGAGTGTGTCCACAAGGAGGTGTGTACACTGAACTGTTAGATTGAATGTGTCCACATGGAGGTGTGCACACTGAACTGTTAGAATGAGTGTGCCCACATGGAGGTGTGCACACTGAACTGTTAGAATGAGTGTGTCCACATGGAGGTGTGCACACTGAACTGTTAGAATGAGTGTGCCCACATGGAGGTGTGCACACTGAACTGTTAGAATGACTGTGTCCATATGGAGTTGTGCACACTGAACTGTTAGAATGAGTGTGTCCAAATGGAGGTGTGCACACTGAACTGTAAGAATGAGTGTACCCACATGGAGGTGTGCACACTGAACTGTTAGAATGAGTGTGTCCACATGGAGGTGTGCACACTGAACTGTTAGAATGAGTGTATACCTGTGGAGGTGTGCACACTGAACTGTTAGAATGAGTGTGTCCACATGGAGGTGTGCACACTGAACTGTTAAATTGAGTGTGTCCACATGGAGGTGTGCACAATGAACTGTTAGAATGAGTGTGCCCACATGGAGGTGTGAACACTGAACTTTTAGAATGAGTGTATCCACATGGAGGTGTGCACACTGAACTGTTAGAATGAGTGTGCCCACATGGAGGTGTGCACACTGAACTGTTAGAATGTGTGTGACCACATGGAGATGTGCACACTGAACTGTTAGAATGAGTGTGTCCACATGGAGGTGTGCACACTGAACTGTTAGAATGAGTGTGTCCACATGGACGTGTGCACCCTGAACTGTTAGATTGACTTTGTCCACATGGAGGTGTGCACACTGAACTGTTAGAATTAGTGTGGCCACATGGAGTTGTGCACACTGAACTGTTAGAGTGAGTGTGTCCACATGGAGGTGTGCACACTGAACTGTTAGAATGAGTGTGTCCACATGGAGGTGTGAACACTGAACTGTTAGAATGAGTGTGTCCACATGGAGGTGTGCACACTGAACTGTTAGAATGAGTGTGCCCACATGGAGGTGTGCACACTGAACTGTTAGAATGAGTGTGTCCACATGGAGGTGTGCACACTGAACTGTTAGAATGAGTGTGCCCACATGGAGGTGTGCACACTGAACTGTTAGAATATGTCCACATGGAGGTGTGCACACTGTATTGTTATAATGAGTGTGTCCACATGGAGGTGTGCACACTGAACTGTTAGAATGAGTGTGTACACATGGAGGTGTGCACACTGAACTGTTAGAATGAGTGTGCCCACATGGAGGTGTGCACACTGAACTGTTAGAATATGTCCACATGGAGGTGTGCACACTGTATTGTTATAATGAGTGTGTCCACATGGAGGTGTGCACACTGAACTGTTAGAATGAGTGTGTCCACATGGAGGTGTGCACACTGAACTGTTAGAATGAGTGTGTCCACATGGAGGTGTGCACACTGAACTGTTAGAATGAGTGTGCCCACATGGAGGTGTGCACACTGAACTGTTAGAATATGTCCACATGGAGGTGTGCACACTGTATTGTTATAATGAGTGTGTCCACATGGAGGTGTGCACACTGAACTGTTAGAATGAGTGTGTCCACATGGAGGTGTGCACACTGAACTGTTAGAATGAGTGTGTCCACATGGAGGTGTGCACACTGAACTGTTAGAATGAGTGTGTCCACATGGAGGTGTGCACACTGAACTGTAAGAATGAGTGTGCCCACATGGATGTGTGCACACTGAACTGTTAGAATGAGTGTGTCCACATGGAGGTGTGCACACTGAACTGTTAGAATGAGTGTATCCACATGGAGGTGTGCACACTGAACTGTTAGAATGAGTTCTCCCACATGGAGGTGTGCACACTGAACTGTTAGAATGACTTTGTCCACATGGAGGTGTGCACACTGAACTGTTAGAATGAGTGTGCCCACATGGAGGTGTGCACACTGAACTTTTAGAATGAGTGTGCCCACATGGTGGTGTGCACACTGTTCTGTTAGAATGAGTGTGTCCACATGGAGGTGTGCACACTGAACTATTAGAATGAGTGTATCCACATGGAGGTGTGCACACTGAACTGTTAGAATGAGTGTGCCCACATGGAGGTGTTCACACTGAACTGTTAGAATGACTTTGTCCACATGGAGGTGTGCACACTGAACTTTTAGAATGAGTGTTCCCACATCGTGGTGTGCACACTTTTCTGTTAGAATGAGTGTGCCCACATGGAGGTGTGCACACTGAACTGTTAGAATGAGTGTGCCCACATGGAGGTGTGCACACTGAACTGTTAGAATGAGTGTGTCCACATGGAGGTGTGGACACTGAACTTTTAGAATGAGTGTGCCCACATGTTTGTTTGCACACTGAACTGTTAGAATATGTCCACATGGAGGTGTGCACACTGTATTGTAAGAATGAGTGTATCCACATGGAGTTGTGCACACTGAACTGTTAGAATGAGTGTGTCCACATGGAAGTGTGTACACTGAACTGTTAGATTGAGTGTGTCCACATAGAGGTGTGCACACTGAACTGTTAGAATGAGTGTGTCCACATGGAGGTGTGCACACTGAACTGTTAGAATGAGTGTGTCCCTGTGGAGGTGTGCACACTGAACTGTTAGAATGAGTGTGTCCACATGGAGGTGTGCACACTGAACTGTTAGAATGAGTGTGTCCACATGGAGGTGTGCACACTGAACTTTTAGAATGAGTGTGCCCACATGTTTCTGTGCACACTGAACTGTTAGAATATCTCCACATGGAGGTGTGCACACTGTATTGTTAGAATGAGTGTATCCACATGGAGGTGTGCACACTGAACTGTTAGAATGAGTGTGTCCACATGGAGGTGTGTACACTGAACTGTTAGATTGAGTGTGTCCACATGGAGGTGTGCACACTGAACTGTTAGAATGAGTGTGTCCACATTGAATTGTGAACACTGAACTGTTAGAATGAGTGGGCCCACATGGAGGTGTGCACACTGAACTGTTAGAATGAGTGTGTCCACATGGAGGTGTGCACACTGAACTGTTAGAATGTGTGTGCCCACATGAAGGTGTGCACACTGAACTGTTAGAATGACTGTGCCCACATGGAGGTGTGCACACTGAACTGTTAGAATGAGTGTGCCCACATGGAGGTGTGCACACTGAACTATTAGAATGAGTGTGTCCACATGGAGGTGTGCACACTGAACTGTTAGAATGAGTGTGCCCACATGGAGTTGTGCACACTGAACTGTTAGATTGAGTGTGTCCACATGGAAGTGTGCACACTGAACTGTTAGAATGAGTGTGTCCACATGGAGGTGTGCACACTGAACTGTTAGAATGAGTGTGTCCACATGGAGGTGTGCATACTGAACTGTTAGAATATGTCCACATGGAGGTGTGCACACTGTATTGTAAGAATGAGTGTGTCCACATGGAAGTGTGTACACTGAACTGTTAGATTGAGTGTGTCCACATGGAGGTGTGCACACTGAACTGTTAGAATGAGTGTGTCCACATGGAGGTGTGCACACTGAACTGTTAGAATGAGTGTGTCCCTGTGGAGGTGTGCACACTGAACTGTTAGAATGAGTGTGTCCACATGGAGGTGTGCACACTGAACTGTTAGAATGAGTGTGTCCACATGGAGGTGTGCACACTGAACTTTTAGAATGAGTGTGCCCACATGTTTCTGTGCACACTGAACTGTTAGAATATCTCCACATGGAGGTGTGCACACTGTATTGTTAGAATGAGTGTATCCACATGGAGGTGTGCACACTGAACTGTTAGAATGAGTGTGTCCACATGGAGGTGTGTACACTGAACTGTTAGATTGAGTGTGTCCACATGGAGGTGTGCACACTGAACTGTTAGAATGAGTGTGTCCACATTGAAGTATGAACACTGAACTGTTAGAATGAGTGTGTCCACATGGAGGTGTGCACACTGAACTGTTAGAATGTGTGTGCCCACATGAAGGTGTGCACACTGAACTGTTAGAATGACTGTGCCCATATGGAGGTGTGCACACTGAACTGTTAGAATGAGTGTGCCCACATGGAGGTGTGCACACTGAACTGTTAGAATGAGTGTGTCCACATGGAGGTGTGCACACTGAACTGTTAGAATGAGTGTGCCCACATGGAGTTGTGCACACTGAACTGTTAGATTGAGTGTGTCCACATGGAGGTGTGCACACTGAACTGTTAGAATGAGTGTGTCCACATGGAGGTGTGCACACTGAACTGTTAGAATGAGTGTGTCCACATGGACGTATGCACACTGAACTGTTAGAAAGAGTGTTATCACATGGAAGTGTGCACACTGAACTGTTAGAATGAGTGTTCCCACATGGAGGTGTGCACACTGAACTGTTAGAATGACTTTGTCCACATGGAGGTGTGCACACTGAACTGTTAGAATGAGTGTGCCCACATGGAGGTGTGCACACTGAACTTTTAGAATGAGTGTGCCCACATGTTGGTGTGCACACTGTTCTGTTAGAATGAGTGTGCCCACATGGAGGTGTGCACACTGAACTGTTAGAATTAGTGTGGCCACATGGAGTTGTGCACACTGAACTGTTAGAGTGAGTGTGTCCACATGGAGGTATGCACACTGAACTGTTAGAATGAGTGTGTCCACATGGAGGTGTGAACACTGAACTGTTAGAATGAGTGTGTCCACATGGAGGTGTGCACACTGAACTGTTAGAATGAGTGTGCCCACATGGAGGTGTGCACACTGAACTGTTAGAATGAGTGTGTCCACATGGAGGTGTGCACACTGAACTGTTAGAATGAGTGTGTCCCTGTGGAGGTGTGCACACTGAACTGTTAGAATGAGTGTGTCCACATGGAGGTGTGCACACTGTATTGTTAGAATGAGTGTATCCACATGGAGGTGTGCACACTAAACTGTTAGAATGAGTGTGTCCACATGGAGGTGTGTACACTGAACTGTTAGATTGAGTGTGTCCACATGGAGGTGTGCACACTGAACGGTTAGAATGAGTGTGTCCACATGGAAGTGTGCACACTGAACTGTTAGAATGAGTGTGTCCACATGGAGGTGTGCACACTGAACTGTTAGAATGAGTGTGTCCACATAGATGTGTGCACTCTGAACTGTTAGAATGAGTGTGAACATATGGAGGTGTGCACACTGAACTGTTAGAATGAGTGTGTCCACATGGAGGTGTGCACACTGAAATGTTAGAATGAGTGTATCCACATGGAGGTGTGCACACTGAACTGTTAGAATGAGTTTGTCCACATGGAGGTGTGCACACTGAACTGTTAGAATGAGTGTGCCCACATGGAGGTGTGCACACTGAACTGTTAGAATGAGTGTGCCCACATGGTGGTGTGCACACTGTTCTGTTAGAATGAGTATGCCCACATGGAGGTGTGCACACTGAACTGTTAGAATGAGTGTGCCCACATGGTGGTGTGCACACTGAACTGTTAGAATGAGTGTGTCCACATGGAGGTGTGCACACTGAACTTTTAGAATGAGTGTGCCCACATGTTTGTGTGCACACTGAACTGTTAGAATATGTACACATGGAGGTGTGCACACTGTATTGTTAGAATGAGTGTATCCACATGGAGGTGTGCACACTGAACTGTTAGAATGAGTGTGTCCACATGGAGGTCTGTACACTGAACTGTTAGAAGGTGTGTGTCCTCATGGAAGTGTGTACACTGAACTGTTAGAATGAGTGTGTCCACATGGAGGTGTGCACACTGAACTGTTAGAATGAGTGTGTCCACATGGAGGTGTGTACACTGAACTGTTAGATTGAGTGTGTCCACATGAAAGTGTGCACACTGAACTGTTAGAATGAGTGTGCCCACATGGAGGTGTGTACACTGAACTGTTATAATGAGTGTGTCCACATGGAGTTGTGCACACTGAACTGTTAGAATTACTGTATCCCTGGGGAGATGTGCACAATGAACTGTTAGAATGAGTGTGTCCACATGTAGGTATGCACACTGAACTGTTAGCATGAGTGTGTCCACATGGAGGTGTGCACACTGAACTGTTAGAATATGTCCACATGGAGGTGTGCACACTGAACTGTTAGAATGAGTGTGTCCCTGTGGAGGTGTGCACACTGAACTGTTAGAATGAGTGTGTCCACATGGAGTTGTGCACACTGAACTGTTAGAATGAGTGTGTCCACATGGAGGTGTGCACACTGAACTTTTAGAATGAGTTTGCCCACATGTTTGTGTGCACACTGAACTGTTAGAATATCTCCACATGGAGGTTTGCACACTGTATTGTTAGAATGAGTGTATCCACATGTAGGTGTGCACACTGAACTGTTAGAATGAGTGTGTCCACAAGGAGGTGTGTACACTGAACTGTTAGATTGAATGTGTCCACATGGAGGTGTGCACACTGAACTGTTAGAATGAGTGTGCCCACATGGAGGTGTGCACACTGAACTGTTAGAATGAGTGTGTCCACATGGAGGTGTGCACACTGAACTGTTAGAATGAGTGTGCCCACATGGAGGTGTGCACACTGAACTGTTAGAATGACTGTGTCCATATGGAGTTGTGCACACTGAACTGTTAGAATGAGTGTGTCCACATGGAGGTGTGCACACTGAACTGTAAGAATGAGTGTACCCACATGGAGGTGTGCACACTGAACTGTTAGAATGAGTTTGTCCACATGGAGGTGTGCACACTGAACTGTTAGAATGAGTGTATACCTGTGGAGGTGTGCACACTGAACTGTTAGAATGAGTGTGTCCACATGGAGGTGTGCACACTGAACTGTTAAATTGAGTGTGTCCACAAGGAGGTGTGCACAATGAACTGTTAGAATGAGTGTGCCCACATGGAGGTGTGAACACTGAACTTTTAGAATGAGTGTATCCACATGGAGGTGTGCACACTGAACTGTTAGAATGAGTGTGCCCACATGGAGGTGTGCACACTGAACTGTTAGAATGTGTGTGACCACATGGAGATGTGCACACTGAACTGTTAGAATGAGTGTGTCCACATGGAGGTGTGCACACTGAACTGTTAGAATGAGTGTGTCCACATGGACGTGTGCACCCTGAACTGTTAGATTGACTTTGTCCACATGGAGGTGTGCACACTGAACTGTTAGAATGAGTGTGTCCACATGGAGGTGTGCACACTGAACTGTTAGAATGACTGTGTCCACATGGAGGTGTGCACACTGAACTGTTAGAATGAGTGTGCCCACATGGAGGTGTGCACACTGAACTGTTAGAATGAGTGTGCCCACATGGTGGTGTGCACACTGTTCTGTTAGAATGAGTATGCCCACATGGAGGTGTGCACACTGAACTGTTAGAATGAGTGTGCCAACATGGTGGTGTGCACACTGAACTGTTAGAATGAGTGTGTCCACATGGAGGTGTGCACACTGAACTTTTAGAATGAGTGTGCCCACATGTTTGTGTGCACACTGAACTGTTAGAATATGTCCACATGGAGGTGTGCACACTGTATTGTTAGAATGAGTGTATCCACATGGAGGTGTGCACACTGAACTGTTAGAATGAGTGTGTCCACATGGAGGTGTGTACACTGAACTGTTAGAATGTGTGTGTCCACATGGAAGTGTGTACACTGAACTGTTAGAATGAGTGTGTCCACATGGAGGTGTGCACACTGAACTGTTAGAATGAGTGTGTCCACATGGAGGTGTGTACACTGAACTGTTAGATTGAGTGTGTCCACATGAAAGTGTGCACACTGAACTGTTAGAATGAGTGTGCCCACATGGAGGTGTGCACACAGAACTGTTAGAATTACTGTATCCCTGGGGAGATGTGCACAATGAACTGTTAGAATGAGTGTGTCCACATGGAGGTGTGCACACTGAACTGTTAGCATGAGTGTGTCCACATGGAGGTGTGCACACTGAACTGTTAGAATATGTCCACATGGAGGTGTGCACACTGAACTGTTAGAATGAGTGTGTCCCTGTGGAGGTGTGCACACTGAACTGTTAGAATGAGTGTGTCCACATGGAGTTGTGCACACTGAACTGTTAGAATGAGTGTGTCCACATGGAGGTGTGCACACTGAACTTTTAGAATGAGTGTGCCCACATGTTTGTGTGCACACTGAACTGTAAGAATATCTCCACATGGAGGTTTGCACACTGTATTGTTAGAATGAGTGTATCCACATGTAGGTGTGCACACTGAACTGTTAGAATGAGTGTGTCCACAAGGAGGTGTGTACACTGAACTGTTAGATTGAATGTGTCCACATGGAGTTGTGCACACTGAACTGTTAGAGTGAGTGTGTCCACATGGAGGTGTGCACACTGAACTGTTAGAATGAGTGTGTCCACATGGAGGTGTGAACACTGAACTGTTAGAATGAGTGTGTCCACATGGAGGTGTGCACACTGAACTGTTAGAATGAGTGTGCCCACATGGAGGTGTGCACACTGAACTGTTAGAATGAGTGTGTCCACATGGAGGTGTGCACACTGAACTGTTAGAATGAGTGTGTCCCTGTGGAGGTGTGCACACTGAACTGTTAGAATGAGTGTGTCCACATGGAGGTGTGCACACTGTATTGTTAGAATGAGTGTATCCACATGGAGGTGTGCACACTAAACTGTTAGAATGAGTGTGTCCACATGGAGGTGTGTACACTGAACTGTTAGATTGAGTGTGTCCACATGGAGGTGTGCACACTGAACGGTTAGAATGAGTGTGTCCACATGGAAGTGTGCACACTGAACTGTTAGAATGAGTGTGTCCACATGGAGGTGTGCACACTGAACTGTTAGAATGAGTGTGTCCACATAGATGTGTGCACTCTGAACTGTTAGAATGAGTGTGAACATATGGAGGTGTGCACACTGAACTGTTAGAATGAGTGTGTCCACATGGAGGTGTGCACACTGAAATGTTAGAATGAGTGTATCCACATGGAGGTGTGCACACTGAACTGTTAGAATGAGTTTGTCCACATGGAGGTGTGCACACTGAACTGTTAGAATGAGTGTGCCCACATGGAGGTGTGCACACTGAACTGTTAGAATGAGTGTGCCCACATGGTGGTGTGCACACTGTTCTGTTAGAATGAGTATGCCCACATGGAGGTGTGCACACTGAACTGTTAGAATGAGTGTGCCCACATGGTGGTGTGCACACTGAACTGTTAGAATGAGTGTGTCCACATGGAGGTGTGCACACTGAACTTTTAGAATGAGTGTGCCCACATGTTTGTGTGCACACTGAACTGTTAGAATATGTCCACATGGAGGTGTGCACACTGTATTGTTAGAATGAGTGTATCCACATGGAGGTGTGCACACTGAACTGTTAGAATGAGTGTGTCCACATGGAGGTGTGTACACTGAACTGTTAGAAGGTGTGTGTCCTCATGGAAGTGTGTACACTGAACTGTTAGAATGAGTGTGTCCACATGGAGGTGTGCACACTGAACTGTTAGAATGAGTGTGTCCACATGGAGGTGTGTACACTGAACTGTTAGATTGAGTGTGTCCACATGAAAGTGTGCACACTGAACTGTTAGAATGAGTGTGCCCACATGGAGGTGTGCACACTGAACTGTTATAATGAGTGTGTCCACATGGAGTTGTGCACACTGAACTGTTAGAATTACTGTATCCCTGGGGAGATGTGCACAATGAACTGTTAGAATGAGTGTGTCCACATGTAGGTGTGCACACTGAACTGTTAGCATGAGTGTGTCCACATGGAGGTGTGCACACTGAACTGTTAGAATATGTCCACATGGAGGTGTGCACACTGAACTGTTAGAATGAGTGTGTCCCTGTGGAGGTGTGCACACTGAACTGTTAGAATGAGTGTGTCCACATGGAGTTGTGCACACTGAACTGTTAGAATGAGTGTGTCCACATGGAGGTGTGCACACTGAACTTTTAGAATGAGTGTGCCCACATGTTTGTGTGCACACTGAACTGTTAGAATATCTCCACATGGAGGTTTGCACACTGTATTGTTAGAATGAGTGTATCCACATGTAGGTGTGCACACTGAACTGTTAGAATGAGTGTGTCCACAAGGAGGTGTGTACACTGAACTGTTAGATTGAATGTGTCCACATGGAGGTGTGCACACTGAACTGTTAGAATGAGTGTGCCCACATGGAGGTGTGCACACTGAACTGTTAGAATGAGTGTGTCCACATGGAGGTGTGCACACTGAACTGTTAGAATGAGTGTGCCCACATGGAGGTGTGCACACTGAACTGTTAGAATGACTGTGTCCATATGGAGTTGTGCACACTGAACTGTTAGAATGAGTGTGTCCACATGGAGGTGTGCACACTGAACTGTAAGAATGAGTGTACCCACATGGAGGTGTGCACACTGAACTGTTAGAATGAGTTTGTCCACATGGAGGTGTGCACACTGAACTGTTAGAATGAGTGTATACCTGTGGAGGTGTGCACACTGAACTGTTAGAATGAGTGTGTCCACATGGAGGTGTGCACACTGAACTGTTAAATTGAGTGTGTCCACAAGGAGGTGTGCACAATGAACTGTTAGAATGAGTGTGCCCACATGGAGGTGTGAACACTGAACTTTTAGAATGAGTGTATCCACATGGAGGTGTGCACACTGAACTGTTAGAATGAGTGTGCCCACATGGAGGTGTGCACACTGAACTGTTAGAATGTGTGTGACCACATGGAGATGTGCACACTGAACTGTTAGAATGAGTGTGTCCACATGGAGGTGTGCACACTGAACTGTTAGAATGAGTGTGTCCACATGGACGTGTGCACCCTGAACTGTTAGATTGACTTTGTCCACATGGAGGTGTGCACACTGAACTGTTAGAATGAGTGTGTCCACATGGAGGTGTGCACACTGAACTGTTAGAATGACTGTGTCCACATGGAGGTGTGCACACTGAACTGTTAGAATGAGTGTGCCCACATGGAGGTGTGCACACTGAACTGTTAGAATGAGTGTGCCCACATGGTGGTGTGCACACTGTTCTGTTAGAATGAGTATGCCCACATGGAGGTGTGCACACTGAACTGTTAGAATGAGTGTGCCAACATGGTGGTGTGCACACTGAACTGTTAGAATGAGTGTGTCCACATGGAGGTGTGCACACTGAACTTTTAGAATGAGTGTGCCCACATGTTTGTGTGCACACTGAACTGTTAGAATATGTCCACATGGAGGTGTGCACACTGTATTGTTAGAATGAGTGTATCCACATGGAGGTGTGCACACTGAACTGTTAGAATGAGTGTGTCCACATGGAGGTGTGTACACTGAACTGTTAGAATGTGTGTGTCCACATGGAAGTGTGTACACTGAACTGTTAGAATGAGTGTGTCCACATGGAGGTGTGCACACTGAACTGTTAGAATGAGTGTGTCCACATGGAGGTGTGTACACTGAACTGTTAGATTGAGTGTGTCCACATGAAAGTGTGCACACTGAACTGTTAGAATGAGTGTGCCCACATGGAGGTGTGCACACAGAACTGTTAGAATTACTGTATCCCTGGGGAGATGTGCACAATGAACTGTTAGAATGAGTGTGTCCACATGGAGGTGTGCACACTGAACTGTTAGCATGAGTGTGTCCACATGGAGGTGTGCACACTGAACTGTTAGAATATGTCCACATGGAGGTGTGCACACTGAACTGTTAGAATGAGTGTGTCCCTGTGGAGGTGTGCACACTGAACTGTTAGAATGAGTGTGTCCACATGGAGTTGTGCACACTGAACTGTTAGAATGAGTGTGTCCACATGGAGGTGTGCACACTGAACTTTTAGAATGAGTGTGCCCACATGTTTGTGTGCACACTGAACTGTAAGAATATCTCCACATGGAGGTTTGCACACTGTATTGTTAGAATGAGTGTATCCACATGTAGGTGTGCACACTGAACTGTTAGAATGAGTGTGTCCACAAGGAGGTGTGTACACTGAACTGTTAGATTGAATGTGTCCACATGGAGTTGTGCACACTGAACTGTTAGAGTGAGTGTGTCCACATGGAGGTGTGCACACTGAACTGTTAGAATGAGTGTGTCCACATGGAGGTGTGAACACTGAACTGTTAGAATGAGTGTGTCCACATGGAGGTGTGCACACTGAACTGTTAGAATGAGTGTGCCCACATGGAGGTGTGCACACTGAACTGTTAGAATGAGTGTGTCCACATGGAGGTGTGCACACTGAACTGTTAGAATGAGTGTGTCCCTGTGGAGGTGTGCACACTGAACTGTTAGAATGAGTGTGCCCACATGGAAGTGTGCACACTGAACTGTTAGAATGAGTGTGTCCACATGGAGGTGTGCACACTGTATTGTTAGAATGAGTGTATCCACATGGAGGTGTGCACACTAAACTGTTAGAATGAGTGTGTCCACATGGAGGTGTGTACACTGAACTGTTAGATTGAGTGTGTCCACATGGAGGTGTGCACACTGAACGGTTAGAATGAGTGTGTCCACATGGAAGTGTGCACACTGAACTGTTAGAATGAGTGTGTCCACATGGAGGTGTGCACACTGAACTGTTAGAATGAGTGTGTCCACATAGATGTGTGCACTCTGAACTGTTAGAATGAGTGTGAACATATGGAGGTGTGTACACTGAACTGTTAGAATGAGTGTGTCCACATGGAGGTGTGCACACTGAAATGTTAGAATGAGTGTATCCACATGGAGGTGTGCACACTGAACTGTTAGAATGAGTTTGTCCACATGGAGGTGTGCACACTGAACTGTTAGAATGAGTGTGCCCACATGGAGGTGTGCACACTGAACTGTTAGAATGAGTGTGCCCACATGGTGGTGTGCACACTGTTCTGTTAGAATGAGTATGCCCACATGGAGGTGTGCACACTGAACTGTTAGAATGAGTGTGCCCACATGGTGGTGTGCACACTGAACTGTTAGAATGAGTGTGTCCACATGGAGGTGTGCACACTGAACTTTTAGAATGAGTGTGCCCACATGTTTGTGTGCACACTGAACTGTTAGAATATGTCCACATGGAGGTGTGCACACTGTATTGTTAGAATGAGTGTATCCACATGGAGGTGTGCACACTGAACTGTTAGAATGAGTGTGTCCACATGGAGGTGTGTACACTGAACTGTTAGAAGGTGTGTGTCCTCATGGAAGTGTGTACACTGAACTGTTAGAATGAGTGTGTCCACATGGAGGTGTGCACACTGAACTGTTAGAATGAGTGTGTCCACATGGAGGTGTGTACACTGAACTGTTAGATTGAGTGTGTCCACATGAAAGTGTGCACACTGAACTGTTAGAATGAGTGTGCCCACATGGAGGTGTGCACACTGAACTGTTATAATGAGTGTGTCCACATGGAGTTGTGCACACTGAACTGTTAGAATTACTGTATCCCTGGGGAGATGTGCACAATGAACTGTTAGAATGAGTGTGTCCACATGTAGGTGTGCACACTGAACTGTTAGCATGAGTGTGTCCACATGGAGGTGTGCACACTGAACTGTTAGAATATGTCCACATGGAGGTGTGCACACTGAACTGTTAGAATGAGTGTGTCCCTGTGGAGGTGTGCACACTGAACTGTTAGAATGAGTGTGTCCACATGGAGTTGTGCACACTGAACTGTTAGAATGAGTGTGTCCACATGGAGGTGTGCACACTGAACTTTTAGAATGAGTGTGCCCACATGTTTGTGTGCACACTGAACTGTTAGAATATCTCCACATGGAGGTTTGCACACTGTATTGTTAGAATGAGTGTATCCACATGTAGGTGTGCACACTGAACTGTTAGAATGAGTGTGTCCACAAGGAGGTGTGTACACTGAACTGTTAGATTGAATGTGTCCACATGGAGGTGTGCACACTGAACTGTTAGAATGAGTGTGCCCACATGGAGGTGTGCACACTGAACTGTTAGAATGAGTGTGTCCACATGGAGGTGTGCACACTGAACTGTTAGAATGAGTGTGCCCACATGGAGGTGTGCACACTGAACTGTTAGAATGACTGTGTCCATATGGAGTTGTGCACACTGAACTGTTAGAATGAGTGTGTCCACATGGAGGTGTGCACACTGAACTGTAAGAATGAGTGTACCCACATGGAGGTGTGCACACTGAACTGTTAGAATGAGTTTGTCCACATGGAGGTGTGCACACTGAACTGTTAGAATGAGTGTATACCTGTGGAGGTGTGCACACTGAACTGTTAGAATGAGTGTGTCCACATGGAGGTGTGCACACTGAACTGTTAAATTGAGTGTGTCCACAAGGAGGTGTGCACAATGAACTGTTAGAATGAGTGTGCCCACATGGAGGTGTGAACACTGAACTTTTAGAATGAGTGTATCCACATGGAGGTGTGCACACTGAACTGTTAGAATGAGTGTGCCCACATGGAGGTGTGCACACTGAACTGTTAGAATGTGTGTGACCACATGGAGATGTGCACACTGAACTGTTAGAATGAGTGTGTCCACATGGAGGTGTGCACACTGAACTGTTAGAATGAGTGTGTCCACATGGACGTGTGCACCCTGAACTGTTAGATTGACTTTGTCCACATGGAGGTGTGCACACTGAACTGTTAGAATGAGTGTGTCCACATGGAGGTGTGCACACTGAACTGTTAGAATGACTGTTTCCACATGGAGGTGTGCACACTGAACTGTTAGAATGAGTGTGCCCACATGGAGGTGTGCACACTGAACTGTTAGAATGAGTGTGCCCACATGGTGGTGTGCACACTGTTCTGTTAGAATGAGTATGCCCACATGGAGGTGTGCACACTGAACTGTTAGAATGAGTGTGCCAACATGGTGGTGTGCACACTGAACTGTTAGAATGAGTGTGTCCACATGGAGGTGTGCACACTGAACTTTTAGAATGAGTGTGCCCACATGTTTGTGTGCACACTGAACTGTTAGAATATGTCCACATGGAGGTGTGCACACTGTATTGTTAGAATGAGTGTATCCACATGGAGGTGTGCACACTGAACTGTTAGAATGAGTGTGTCCACATGGAGGTGTGTACAC
This sequence comes from Peromyscus eremicus, assembly GCF_949786415.1. Taxonomy (NCBI): domain Eukaryota; kingdom Metazoa; phylum Chordata; class Mammalia; order Rodentia; family Cricetidae; genus Peromyscus; species Peromyscus eremicus. Next base: position 50,707 of record NW_026736099.1, read on the forward strand.
TGAACTGTTAGAATGTGTGTGTCCACATGGAAGTGTGTACACTGAACTGTTAGAATGAGTGTGTCCACATGGAGGTGTGCACACTGAACTGTTAGAATGAGTGTGTCCACATGGAGGTGTGTACACTGAACTGTTAGATTGAGTGTGTCCACATGAAAGTGTGCACACTGAACTGTTAGAATGAGTGTGCCCACATGGAGGTGTGCACACTGAACTGTTAGAATTACTGTATCCCTGGGGAGATGTGCACAATGAACTGTTAGAATGAGTGTGTCCACATGGAGGTGTGCACACTGAACTGTTAGCATGAGTGTGTCCACATGGAGGTGTGCACACTGAACTGTTAGAATATGTCCACATGGAGGTGTGCACACTGAACTGTTAGAATGAGTGTGTCCCTGTGGAGGTGTGCACACTGAACTGTTAGAATGAGTGTGTCCACATGGAGTTGTGCACACTGAACTGTTAGAATGAGTGTGTCCACATGGAGGTGTGCACACTGAACTTTTAGAATGAGTGTGCCCACATGTTTGTGTGCACACTGAACTGTAAGAATATCTCCACATGGAGGTTTGCACACTGTATTGTTAGAATGAGTGTATCCACATGTAGGTGTGCACACTGAACTGTTAGAATGAGTGTGTCCACAAGGAGGTGTGTACACTGAACTGTTAGATTGAATGTGTCCACATGGAGGTGTGCACACTGAACTGTTAGAATGAGTGTGCCCACATGGAGGTGTGCACACTGAACTGTTAGAATGAGTGTGTCCACATGGAGGTGTGCACACTGAACTGTTAGAATGAGTGTGCCCACATGGAGGTGTGCACACTGAACTGTTAGAATGACTGTGTCCATATGGAGTTGTGCACACTGAACTGTTAGAATGAGTGTGTCCAAATGGAGGTGTGCACACTGAACTGTAAGAATGAGTGTACCCACATGGAGGTGTGCACACTGAACTGTTAGAATGAGTGTGTCCACATGGAGGTGTGCACACTGAACTGTTAGAATGAGTGTATACCTGTGGAGGTGTGCACACTGAACTGTTAGAATGAGTGTGTCCACATGGAGGTGTGCACACTGAACTGTTAAATTGAGTGTGTCCACATGGAGGTGTGCACAATGAACTGTTAGAATGAGTGTGCCCACATGGAGGTGTGAACACTGAACTTTTAGAATGAGTGTATCCACATGGAGGTGTGCACACTGAACTGTTAGAATGAGTGTGCCCACATGGAGGTGTGCACACTGAACTGTTAGAATGTGTGTGACCACATGGAGATGTGCACACTGAACTGTTAGAATGAGTGTGTCCACATGGAGGTGTGCACACTGAACTGTTAGAATGAGTGTGTCCACATGGACGTGTGCACCCTGAACTGTTAGATTGACTTTGTCCACATGGAGGTGTGCACACTGAACTGTTAGAATGAGTGTATACCTGTGGAGGTGTGCACACTAAACTGTTAGAATGAGTGTGTCCACATGGAGGTGTGCACACTGAACTGTTAGAATGAGTGTGTCCACATGGAGGTGTGCACACTGAACTGATAGAATGAGTGTGCCCATATGGAGGTGTGCACACTGAACTGTTACAATGAGTGTGTCCACATGGAGGTGTGCACACTGAACTGTTAGAATGAGTGTTCCCACATGGAGGTGTGCACACTGAACTGTTAGAATGAGTGTGTCCACATGGAGGTTTGCACACTGAACTGTTGGAATGAGTGTGCCCACATGGAGGTGTGCACACTGAACTTTTAGAATGAGTGTGCCCACATGTTGGTGTGCACACTGTTCTGTTAGAATGAGTGTGCCCACATGGAGGTGTGCACACTGAACTGTTAGAATGAGTGTGCCCACATGGAGGTGTGCACACTGAACTGTTAGAATGAGTGTGTCCACATGGAGGTGTGCACACTGAACTTTTAGAATGAGTGTGCCCACATGTTTGTGTGCACACTGACCTTTTAGAATATGTCCACATGGAGGTGTGCACACTGTATTGTAAGAATGAGCGTATCCACATGGAGGTGTGCACACTGAACTGTTAGAATGAGTGTGTCCACATGGAGGTGTGTACACTGAACTGTTAGATTGAGTGTGTCCACATGGAAGTGTGCACACTGAACTGTTAGAATGAGTGTGCCCACATGGAGGTGTGCACACTGAACTGTTAGAATGAGTGTGTCCACATGGAGTTGTGCACACTGAACTGTTAGAATGAGTGTGTCCACATGGAGGTGTGCACACTGAACTTTTAGAATGAGTGTGCCCACATGTTTGTGTGCACACTGAACTGTTAGAATATGTCCACATGGAGGTGTGCACACTGTATTGTTAGAATGAGTGTATCCACATGGAGGTGTGCACACTGAACTGTTAGAATGAGTGTGTCCACATGGAGGTGTGTACACTGAACTGTTAGAATGTGTGTGTCCACATGGAAGTGTGTACACTGAACTGTTAGAATGAGTGTGTCCACATGGAGGTGTGCACACTGAACTGTTAGAATGAGTGTGTCCACATGGAGGTGTGTACACTGAACTGTTAGATTGAGTGTGTCCACATGAAAGTGTGCACACTGAACTGTTAGAATGAGTGTGCCCACATGGAGGTGTGCACACTGAACTGTTAGAATTACTGTATCCCTGGGGAGATGTGCACAATGAACTGTTAGAATGAGTGTGTCCACATGGAGGTGTGCACACTGAACTGTTAGAATGAGTGTGTCCACATGGAGGTGTGCACACTGAACTGTTAGAATATGTCCACATGGAGGTGTGCACACTGAACTGTTAGAATGAGTGTGTCCCTGTGGAGGTGTGCACACTGAACTGTTAGAATGAGTGTGTCCACATGGAGTTGTGCACACTGAACTGTTAGAATGAGTGTGTCCACATGGAGGTGTGCACACTGAACTTTTAGAATGAGTGTGCCCACATGTTTGTGTGCACACTGAACTGTAAGAATATCTCCACATGGAGGTTTGCACACTGTATTGTTAGAATGAGTGTATCCACAGGTAGGTGTGCACACTGAACTGTTAGAATGAGTGTGTCCACAAGGAGGTGTGTACACTGAACTGTTAGATTGAATGTGTCCACATGGAGGTGTGCACACTGAACTGTTAGAATGAGTGTGCCCACATGGAGGTGTGCACACTGAACTGTTAGAATGAGTGTGTCCACATGGAGGTGTGCACACTGAACTGTTAGAATGAGTGTGCCCACATGGAGGTGTGCACACTGAACTGTTAGAATGACTGTGTCCATATGGAGTTGTGCACACTGAACTGTTAGAATGAGTGTGTCCAAATGGAGGTGTGCACACTGAACTGTAAGAATGAGTGTACCCACATGGAGGTGTGCACACTGAACTGTTAGAATGAGTGTGTCCACATGGAGGTGTGCACACTGAACTGTTAGAATGAGTGTATACCTGTGGAGGTGTGCACACTGAACTGTTAGAATGAGTGTGTCCACATGGAGGTGTGCACACTGAACTGTTAAATTGAGTGTGTCCACATGGAGGTGTGCACAATGAACTGTTAGAATGAGTGTGCCCACATGGAGGTGTGAACACTGAACTTTTAGAATGAGTGTATCCACATGGAGGTGTGCACACTGAACTGTTAGAATGAGTGTGCCCACATGGAGGTGTGCACACTGAACTGTTAGAATGTGTGTGACCACATGGAGATGTGCACACTGAACTGTTAGAATGAGTGTGTCCACATGGAGGTGTGCACACTGAACTGTTAGAATGAGTGTGTCCACATGGACGTGTGCACCCTGAACTGTTAGATTGACTTTGTCCACATGGAGGTGTGCACACTGAACTGTTAGAATGAGTGTATACCTGTGGAGGTGTGCACACTAAACTGTTAGAATGAGTGTGTCCACATGGAGGTGTGCACACTGAACTGTTAGAATGAGTGTGTCCACATGGAGGTGTGCACACTGAACTGATAGAATGAGTGTGCCCATATGGAGGTGTGCACACTGAACTGTTACAATGAGTGTGTCCACATGGAGGTGTGCACACTGAACTGTTAGAATGAGTGTTCCCACATGGAGGTGTGCACACTGAACTGTTAGAATGAGTGTGTCCACATGGAGGTTTGCACACTGAACTGTTGGAATGAGTGTGCCCACATGGAGGTGTGCACACTGAACTTTTAGAATGAGTGTGCCCACATGTTGGTGTGCACACTGTTCTGTTAGAATGAGTGTGCCCACATGGAGGTGTGCACACTGAACTGTTAGAATGAGTGTGCCCACATGGAGGTGTGCACACTGAACTGTTAGAATGAGTGTGTCCACATGGAGGTGTGCACACTGAACTTTTAGAATGAGTGTGCCCACATGTTTGTGTGCACACTGACCTTTTAGAATATGTCCACATGGAGGTGTGCACACTGTATTGTAAGAATGAGCGTATCCACATGGAGGTGTGCACACTGAACTGTTAGAATGAGTGTGTCCACATGGAGGTGTGTACACTGAACTGTTAGATTGAGTGTGTCCACATGGAAGTGTGCACACTGAACTGTTAGAATGAGTGTGCCCACATGGAGGTGTGCACACTGAACTGTTAGAATGAGTGTGTCCACATGGAGTTGTGCACACTGAACTGTTAGAATTAGTGTAACCCTGTGGAGATGTGCACACTGAACTGTTAGAATGAGTGTGTCCACATGGAGGTGTGCACACTGAACTGTTAGAGTGAGTGTGTCCACATGGAGGGGTGCACACTGAAATGTTAGAAAATGTCCACATGGAGGTGTGCACACTGTATTGTTAGAATGAGTGTGTCCACATGGAGTTGTGCACACTGAACTGTTAGAGTGAGTGTGTCCACATGGAGGTGTGCACACTGAACTGTTAGAATGAGTGTGTCCACATGGAGGTGTGCACACTGAACTGTTAGAATGAGTGTGTCCACATGGAGGTGTGCACACTGAACTGTTAGAATGAGTGTGCCCACATGGAGGTGTGCACACTGAACTGTTAGAATGAGTGTGTCCACATGGAGGTGTGCACACTGAACTGTTAGAATGAGTGTGTCCCTGTGGAGGTGTGCACACTGAACTATTAGAATGAGTGTGTCCACATGGAGGTGTGCACACTCTATTGTTAGAATGAGTGTATCCACATGGAGGTGTGCACACTGAACTGTTAGAATGAGTGTGTCCACATGGAGGTGTGTACACTGAACTGTTAGATTGAGTGTGTCCACATGGAGGTGTGCATACTGAACGGTTAGAATGTGTGTGTCCACATAGAAGTGTGCACACTGAACTGTTAGAATGAGTGTGTCCACATGGAGGTGTGCACACTGAACTGTTAGAATGAGTGTGTCCACATAGAGGTGTGCACACTGAACTGTTAGAATGAGTGTGAACATATGGAGGTGTGCACACTGAACTGTTAGAATGAGTGTATCCACATGGAGGTGTGCACACTGAACTGTTAGAATGAGTGTGTCCACATGGAGGTGTGCACACTGAAATGTTAGAATGACTGTGTCCACATGGAGCTGTGCACACTGAACTGTTAGAATGAGTGTGCCCACATGGAGGTGTGCACACTGAACTGTTAGAATGAGTGTGCCCACATGTTTGTGTGCACACTGAACTGTTAGAATATGTCCACATGGAGGTGTGCACACTGTATTGTTAGAATGAGTGTATCCACATGGAGGTGTGCACACTGAACTGTTAGAATGAGTGTGTCCACATGGAGGTGTGTACACTGAACTGTTAGAATGTGTGTGTCCACATGGAAGTGTGTACACTGAACTGTTAGATTGAGTTTGTCCACATGGAGGTGTGCACACTGAACTGTTAGAATGAGTGTGTCCACATGGATGTGTGTACACTGAACTGTTAGATTGAGTGTGTCCACATGTAAGTGTGCACACTGAACTGTTAGAATGAGTGTGCACACATGGGGGTGTGCACACTGAACTGTTAGAATGAGAGTGTCCACATGGAGTTGTGCACACTGAACTGTTAGAATTACTGTATCCCTGGGGAGATGTGCACAATGAACTGTTAGAATGAGTGTGTCCACATGGAGGTGTGCACACTGAACTGTTAGCATGAGTGTGTCCACATGGAGGTGTGCACAATGAACTGTTAGAATATGTCCACATTGAGGTGTGCACACTGAACTGTTAGAATGAGGGTTTCCCTGTGGAGGTGTGCACACTGAACTGTTAGAATGAGTGTGTCCACATGGAGGTGTGCACACTGAACTGTTAGAATGAGTGTGTCCACATGGAGGTGTGCACACTGAACTTTTAGAATGAGTGTGCCCACATGTTTGTGTGCACACTGAACTGTTAGAATATCTCCACATGGAGGTGTGCACACTGTATTGTTAGAATGAGTGTATCCACATGGAGGTGTGCACACTGAACTGTTAGAATGAGTGCGTCCACAAGGAAGTGTGTACACTGAACGGTTAGATTGAGTGTGTCCACATGGAGGTGTGCACACTGAACTGTTAGAATGAGTGTTCCCACATGGAGGTGTGCACACTGAACTGTTAGAATGAGTGTGCCCACATGGAAGTGTGCACACTGAACTGTTAGAATGAGTGTGTCCACATGGAGGTGTGCACACTGAACTGTTAGAATGAGTGTGCCCACATGGAGGTGTGCACACTGAACTGTTAGATTGAGTGTGTCCACATGGAGGTGTGCACACTGAACTGATAGAATGAGTGTGCCCACATGGTGGTGTGCACACTGTTCTGTTAGAATGAGTATGCCCACATGGAGATGTGCACACTGAACTGTTAGAATGAGTGTGCCCACATGGAGGTGTGCACACTGAACTGTTAGAATGAGTGTGTCCACATGGAGGTGTGCACACTGAACTTTTAGAATGGGTGTGCCCACATGTTTGTGTGCACACTGAACTGTTAGAATATGTCCACATGGAGGTGTACACACTGTATTGTTAGAATGAGTATATCCACATGGAGGTGTGCACACTGAACTGTTAGAATGAGTGTGTCCACATGGAAGTGTGTACACTGAACTGTTAGATTGAGTGTGTCCACATGGAGGTGTGCACACTGAACTGTTAGAATGAGTGTGTCCACATGGAGGTGTGTACACTGAACTGTTAGAATGAGTGTGTCCACATGGAGGTGTGCACACTGAACTGTTAGAATGAGTGTTTCCACATGGAGGTGGGCACACTGAGCTGTTAGAATGAGTGTGCCCACATGGAGGTGTGCACACTGAACTGATAGAATGAGTGTGCCCACATGGTGGTGTGCACACTATTCTGTTAGAATGAGTGTGCCCACATGGTGGTGTACACAGTATTCTGTTAGAATGAGTATGCCCACATGGAGGTGTGCACCCTGAACTGTTAGAATGAGTGTGTCCACATGGAGTTGTGCACACAGAACTCTTAGAATGAGTGTGTCCACATGGAGGTGTGCACACTGAACTGTTAGAATGAGTGTGCCCACATGGAGGTGTGCACACTGAACTGTTAGAATGACTGTGTCCATATGGAGGTGTGCACACTGAACTGTTAGAATGAGTGTGTCCACATGGAGGTGTGCACACTGAACTGTAAGAATGAGTGTGCCCACATGGAGGTGTGCACACTGAACTGTTAGAATGAGTGTGTCCACATGGAGGTGTGCACACTGAACTGTTAGAATGAGTCTATACCTGTGGAGGTGTGCACACTGAACTGTTAGAATGAGTGTGTCCACATGGAGGTGTGCACACTGAACTGTTAAATTGAGTGTGTCCACATGGAGGTGTGCACACTGAACTGTTAGAATGAGTGTGTCCACATGGAGTTGTGCACACTGAACTGTTAGAATGAGTGTGTCCACATGGAGGTGTGCACACTGAAATGTTAGAATGATTGTGCCCACATGGAGGTGTGCACACTGAATTGTTAGAATGAGTGTGTCCCCATGGAGGTGTTCACACTGAACTGTTAGAATGAGTGTATCCCTGTGGAGGTGTGCACACTGTTCGGTTAGAATGAGTATGCCCACATGGAGGTGTGCACACTGAACTGTTAGAATGATTGTGCCCACATGGAGGTGTGCACACTGAACTGTTAGAATGAGTGTGTCCACATGGAGGTGTGCACACTGAACTGTTAGAATGAGTGTGTCCACATGGAGGTGTGCACACTGAACTGTTAGAATGAGTGTGCCCACATGGAGGTGTGCACACTGAACTGTTGGAATGAGTGTGTTCACATGGAGGTGTGCACACTGAAGTGTTAGAATGAGTGTGTCCCTGTGGAGGTGTGCACACTGAACTGTTAGAATGAGTGTGTCCACATGGAGGTGTGCACACTGTATTGTTAGAATGAGTGTATCCACATGGAGGTGTGCACACTGAACTGTTAGAATGAGTGTGTCCACATGGAGGTGTGCACTCTGTATTGTTAGAATGAGTGTATCCACATGGAGGTGTGCACCCTGAACTGTTAGAATGAGTGTGTCCACATGGAGGAGTGTACACTGAACTGTTAAATTGAGTGTGTCCACATGGAGGTGTGCACACTGAACGGTTAGAATGAGTGTGTCCACATGAAGTGTGCACACTGAACTGTTAGAATGAGTGTGTCCACATGGAGGTGTGCACACTGAACTGTTAGAATGAGTGTGTCCACATGGAGGTGTGCACACTGAACTGTTAGAATGAGTGTGAACACATGGAGGTGTGCACACTGAACTGTTAGAATGACTGTGTCCACATGGAGGTGTGCACACTGAACTGTTAGAATGAGTGTGCCCACATGGAGGTGTGCACACTGAACTGTTAGAATGAGTGTGCCCACATGGTGGTGTGCACACTGTTCTGTTAGAATGAGTATGCCCACATGGAGGTGTGCACACTGAACTGTTAGAATGAGTGTGCCCACATGGAGTTGTGCACACTGAACTGTTAGAATGAGTGTGTCCACATGGAGGTGTGCACACTGAACTTTTAGACTGAGTGTGCCCACATGTTTCTGTGCACACTGAACTGTTAGAATATGTCCACATGGAGGTGTGCACACTCTATTGTTAGAATGAGTGTATCCACATGGAGGTGTGCACACTGAACTGTTAGAATGAGTGTGTCCACATTGAGGTGTGCACACTGAACTCTTAGAATGAGTGTGTCCACATGGAGGTGTGCACACTGAACTGTTAGAATGAGTGTGTCCACATTGAGGTGTGCACACTGAACTGTTAGAATGAGTGTGTCCACATGGAGGTGTGCACACTGAACTGTTAGAATGAGTGTGCCCACATGGAGTTGTGCACACTGAACTGTTAGAATGACTGTGTCCATATGGAGGTGTGCACACTGAACTGTTAGAATGAGTGTGTCCACATGGAGGTGTGCACACTGAACTGTTAGAATGAGTGTGCCCACATGGAGGTTGCACACTGAACTGTTAGAATGAGTGTGCCCACATGGAGTTGGGCACACGTGACCCATCCCGCGGTCCACGTTATTTGATGAGACCTGAGGAGGCACCTCCTGAAAGATCAAAGGGGGTGAGGGAGAAAGGAGACCAGGGGCATAAAGGAAGACAAAGTCAGTCTGAGTTGCGTCAAGGTCTCGTTTATTGCAAGGGGAATCAGGTTTTTATATGCTAGGAGCTAGGAGAAGTAGATAGGTGTATGGAAAGTTCCTAGGAGGAAGTTAGGGTAAGGTAGGGTTCAGGAAAAGGTCTCTTTGTTCCAGGGCCTGATCAAAGGACCATACAGCAAACCATTATGTTTCAGGGAGTAGATCAAAAGGTACATACTGTTGTTTTGTTGAAAAATGGTTGCTATTGAAACTGTGAACGGAAGATTGGGTACACAGCTTTTTCCCATGAGAATCAGTTAGGCTACTTGGCTCCTGACACACACGGAACTGTTAGAATATGTCCACATGGAGGTGTGCACACTGTATTGTTAGAATGAGTGTGTCCACATGGAGGTGTGCACACTGAACTGTTAGAATGAGTGTGTCCACATGGAGGTGTGCACACTGAACTGTTAGAATGAGTGTGCCCACATGGAGTTGTGCACACTGAACTGTTAGAATGACTGTGTCCATATGGAGGTGTGCACACTGAACTGTTAGAATGAGTGCGCCCACATGGAGGTGTGCACACTGAACTGTTAGAATGAGTGTGCCCACATGGAGGTGTGCACACTGAACTGTTAGAATGAGTGTGTCCACATGGAGGTGTGCACACTGAACTGTTAGAATGAGTGTGTCCACATGGAGGTGTGCACACTGAACTGTTAGAATGAGTGTGTCCACATGGAGGTGTGCACACTGAAATGTTAGAATATGTCCACATGGAGGTGTGCACACTGCATTGTTAGAATGAGTGTGTCCACATGGAGTTGTGCACACTGAACTGTTAGAATGAGTGTGTCCACATGGAGGTGTGCACACTGAACTGTTAGATTGATTGTGCCCACATGGAGGTGTGCACACTGAATTGTTAGAATGAGTGTGTCCCCATGGAGGTGTGCACACTGAACTGTTAGAATGAGTGTATCCCTGTGGAGGTGTGCACACTGTTCTGTTAGAATGAGTGTGTCCACATGGAGGTGTGCACACTGAACTGTTAGAATGAGTGTGTCCACATGGAGGTGTGCATACTGAACTGTTAGAATGACTGTGTCCACATGGAGGTGTGCACACTGAACTGTTAGAATGAGTGTGCCCACATGGAGGTGTGCACACTGAACTGTTGGAATGAGTGTGCCCACATGGTGGTGTGCACACTGAACTGTTAGAATGAGTGTGTCCACATGGAGGTGTGCACACTGAACTGTTAGAATGAGTGTGTCCACATGGAGGTGTGCACACTGTATTGTTAGAATGAGTGTGTCCACATGGAGATGTGCACACTGAACTGTTAGAATGAGTGTGCCCACATGGAGGTGTGCACATTGAACTGTTAGAATGAGTGTGTCCACATGGAGGTGTGCACACTGAACTGTTAGAATGAGTGTGTCCCTGTGGAGGTGTGCACACTGAACGGTTAGAATGAGTGTGTCCACATGGAGGTGTGCACACTGAACTGTTAGAATGAGTGTGTCCACATGGAGGTGTGCACACTGAACTGGTAGAATGAGTGTGAACACATGGAGGTGTGCACACTGAACTGTTAGAATGACTGTGTCCACATGGAGTTGTGCACACTGAACTGTTAGAATGAGTGTGCCCACATGGAGGTGTGCACACTGAACTGTTAGAATGAGTGTGCCCACATGGTGGTGTGCACACTGTTCTGTTAGAATGACTATGCCCACATGGAGGTGTGCACACTGAACTGTTAGAATGAGTGTGCCCACATGGAGTTGTGCACACTGAACTGTTAGAATGAGTGTGTCCACATGGAGGTGTGCACACTGAACTTTTAGAATGAGTGTGCCCACATGTTTCTGTGCACACTGAACTGTTAGAATATGTCCACATGGAGGTGTGCACACTCTATTGTTAGAATGAGTGTATCCACATGGAGGTGTGCACACTGAACTGTTAGAATGAGTGTGTCCACATGGAGGTGTGCACACTGAACTGTTAGAATGAGTGTGTCCACATGGAGGTGTGCACTCTGTATTGTTAGAATGAGTGTGTCCACATGGAGGTGTGCACACTGAACTGTTAGAATGAGTGTGTCCACATGGAGGTGTGTACACTGAACTGTTAGATTGAGTGTGTCCACATGGAGGTGTGCACACTGAACGGTTAGAATGAGTGTGTCCACATGGAAGTGTGCACACTGAACTGTTAGAATGAGTGTGTCCACATGGAGGTGTGCACACTGAACTGTTAGAATGAGTGTGTCCACATGGAGGTGTGCACACTGAACTGTTAGAATGAGTGTGAACACATGGAGGTGTGCACACTGAACTGTTAGAATGACTGTGTCCACATGGAGGTGTGCACACTGAACTGTTAGAATGAGTGTGCCCACATGGAGGTGTCCACACTGAACTGTTAGAATGAGTGTGCCCACATGGTGGTGTGCACACTGTTCTGTTAGAATTAGTATGCCCACATGGAGGTGTGCACACTGAACTGTTAGAATGAGTGTGCCCACATGGAGGTGTGCACACTGAACTGTTAGAATGAGTGTGTCCACATGGAGGTGTGCACACTGAACTTTTAGAATGAGTGTGCCCACATGTTTCTGTGCACACTGAACTGTTAGAATATGTCCACATGGAGGTGTGCACACTCTATTGTTAGAATGAGTGTATCCACATGGAGGTGTGCACACTGAACTGTTAGAATGAGTGTGCCCACATGGAGTTGTGCACACTGAACTGTTAGAATGACTGTGTCCATATGGAGGTGTGCACACTGAACTGTTAGAATGAGTGTGTCCACATGGAGGTGTGCACACTGAACTGTTAGAATGAGTGTGCCCACATGGAGGTTGCACACTGAACTGTTAGAATGAGTGTGTCCACATGGAGGTGAGCACACTGAACTGTTAGAATGAGTGTGCCCACATGGAGTTGTGCACACTGAACTGTTAGAATGAGTGTGCCCACATGGAGGTGTGCACACTGAACTGTTACAATGTGTCCACATTGAGGTGTGCACACTGAACTGTTAGAATGAGTGTGTCAACATGGAGGTGTGCACACTGAACTCTTAGAATGAGTGTGCCCACATGGAGGTGTGCACACTGAACTGTTAGAATGGGTGTGTCCACATGGAGGTGTGCACACTGAACTGTTAGAATGAGTGTGTCCACATGGAGGTGTGCACACTGAACTGTTAGAATGAGTGTGCCCACATGGAGTTGTGCACACTGAACTGTTAGAATGACTGTGTCCATATGGAGGTGTGCACACTGAACTGTTAGAATATGTCCACATAGAGGTGTGCAACTGTATTGTTAGAATGAGTGTGCCCACATGGAGTTTTGCACACTGAACTGTTAGAATGACTTTGTCCATATGGAGGTGTGCACACTGAACTGTTAGAATGAGTGTGTCCACATGTAGGTGTGCACACTGAACTGTTAGATTGACTGTGTCCACATGGAGGTGTGCACACTGAACTGTTAGAATGACTGTGCCCACATGGAGGTGTGCACACTGAACTGTTAGAATGAGTGTGTCCACATGGAGGTGTGCACAATGAACTGTTAGAATGAGTGTGTCCACATGGAGGTGTGCACAATGAACTGTTAGAATGAGTGTGTACACATGGAGGTGTGCACACTGAACTGTTAGAATGATTGTGACCACATGGAGGTGTGCACACTGAATTGTTAGAATGAGTGTGTCCCCATGGAGGTGTGCACACTGAACTGTTAGAATGAGTGTATCCCTGTGGAGGTGTGCACACTGTTCTGTTAGAATGAGTGTGTCCACATGGAGGTGTGCACACTGAACTGTTAGAATATGCCCACATGGAGGTGTGCACACTGAACTGTTAGAATGAGTGTGCCCACATGGAGGTGTGCAAACTGAACTGTTAGAATGAGTGTGTCCACATGGAGGTGTGCACACTGTATTGTTAGAATGAGTGTGTCCACATGGAGGTGTGCACACTGAACTGTTAGAATGAGTGTGTCCACATGGAGGTGTGCACTCTGTATTGTTAGAATGAGTGTATCCACATGGAGGTGTGCACCCTGAACTGTTAGAATGAGTGTGTCCACATGGAGGAGTGTACACTGAACTGTTAAATTGAGTGTGTCCACATGGAGGTGTGCACACTGAACGGTTAGAATGAGTGTGTCCACATGAAGTGTGCACACTGAACTGTTAGAATGAGTGTGTCCACATGGAGGTGTGCACACTGAACTGTTAGAATGAGTGTGTCCACATGGAGGTGTGCACACTGAACTGTTAGAATGAGTGTGAACACATGGAGGTGTGCACACTGAACTGTTAGAATGACTGTGTCCACATGGAGGTGTGCACACTGAACTGTTAGAATGAGTGTGCCCACATGGAGGTGTGCACACTGAACTGTTAGAATGAGTGTGCCCACATGGTGGTGTGCACACTGTTCTGTTAGAATGAGTATGCCCACATGGAGGTGTGCACACTGAACTGTTAGAATGAGTGTGCCCACATGGAGTTGTGCACACTGAACTGTTAGAATGAGTGTGTCCACATGGAGGTGTGCACACTGAACTTTTAGACTGAGTGTGCCCACATGTTTCTGTGCACACTGAACTGTTAGAATATGTCCACATGGAGGTGTGCACACTCTATTGTTAGAATGAGTGTATCCACATGGAGGTGTGCACACTGAACTGTTAGAATGAGTGTGTCCACATTGAGGTGTGCACACTGAACTCTTAGAATGAGTGTGTCCACATGGAGGTGTGCACACTGAACTGTTAGAATGAGTGTGTCCACATTGAGGTGTGCACACTGAACTGTTAGAATGAGTGTGTCCACATGGAGGTGTGCACACTGAACTGTTAGAATGAGTGTGCCCACATGGAGTTGTGCACACTGAACTGTTAGAATGACTGTGTCCATATGGAGGTGTGCACACTGAACTGTTAGAATGAGTGTGTCCACATGGAGGTGTGCACACTGAACTGTTAGAATGAGTGTGCCCACATGGAGGTTGCACACTGAACTGTTAGAATGAGTGTGCCCACATGGAGTTGGGCACACGTGACCCGTCCCGCGGTCCACGTTATTTGATGAGACCTGAGGAGGCACCTCCTGAAAGATCAAAGGGGGTGAGGGAGAAAGGAGACCAGGGGCATAAAGGAAGACAAAGTCAGTCTGAGTTGCGTCAAGGTCTCGTTTATTGCAAGGGGAATCAGGTTTTTATATGCTAGGAGCTAGGAGAAGTAGATAGGTGTATGGAAAGTTCCTAGGAGGAAGTTAGGGTAAGGTAGGGTTCAGGAAAAGGTCTCTTTGTTCCAGGGCCTGATCAAAGGACCATACAGCAAACCATTATGTTTCAGGGAGTAGATCAAAAGGTACATACTGTTGTTTTGTTGAAAAATGGTTGCTATTGAAACTGTGAACGGAAGATTGGGTACACAGCTTTTTCCCATGAGAATCAGTTAGGCTACTTGGCTCCTGACACACACGGAACTGTTAGAATATGTCCACATGGAGGTGTGCACACTGTATTGTTAGAATGAGTGTGTCCACATGGAGGTGTGCACACTGAACTGTTAGAATGAGTGTGTCCACATGGAGGTGTGCACACTGAACTGTTAGAATGAGTGTGCCCACATGGAGTTGTGCACACTGAACTGTTAGAATGACTGTGTCCATATGGAGGTGTGCACACTGAACTGTTAGAATGAGTGCGCCCACATGGAGGTGTGCACACTGAACTGTTAGAATGAGTGTGCCCACATGGAGGTGTGCACACTGAACTGTTAGAATGAGTGTGTCCACATGGAGGTGTGCACACTGAACTGTTAGAATGAGTGTGTCCACATGGAGGTGTGCACACTGAACTGTTAGAATGAGTGTGTCCACATGGAGGTGTGCACACTGAAATGTTAGAATATGTCCACATGGAGGTGTGCACACTGCATTGTTAGAATGAGTGTGTCCACATGGAGTTGTGCACACTGAACTGTTAGAATGAGTGTGTCCACATGGAGGTGTGCACACTGAACTGTTAGATTGATTGTGCCCACATGGAGGTGTGCACACTGAATTGTTAGAATGAGTGTGTCCCCATGGAGGTGTGCACACTGAACTGTTAGAATGAGTGTATCCCTGTGGAGGTGTGCACACTGTTCTGTTAGAATGAGTATGCCCACATGGAGGTGTGCACACTGAACTGTTAGAATGAGTGTGCCCACATGGAGGTGTGCACACTGAACTGTTAGAATGAGTGTGTCCACATTGAGGTGTGCACACTGAACTGTGAGAATGAGTGTGTCAACATGGAGGTGTGCACACTGAACTGTTAGAATGAGTGTGCCCACATGGAGGTGTGCACACTGAACTGTTAGAATGAGTGTGTCCACATGGAGGTATGCACACTGAACTGTTAGAATGAGTGTGTCCACATGGACGTGTGCACACTGAACTGTTAGAATTAGTGTATCCCTGTGGAGATGTGCACAAGAACTGTTAGAATGAGTGTTTCCACATGGAGGTGTGCACACTGAACTGTTAGAATGAGTGTGTCCACATGGAGGTGTGCACACTGAACTGTTAGAATATGTCCACATGGAGGTGTGCACACTGTATTGTTAGAATGAGTGTGTTCATATGGAGGTGTGCACACTGAACTGTTAGAATGAGTGTGCCCACATGGAGGTGTAAACACTGAACTGTTAGAATGAGTGTGTCCACATGGAGGTGTGCACACTGAACTGTTAGAATGAGTGTGCCCACATGGAGTTGTGAACACTGAAATGTTAGAATGAGTGTGCCCACATGGAGATGTGCACACTGAACTGTTAGAATGTGTCCACATTGAGGTGTGCACACTGAACTGTTAGAATGAGTGTGTCCACATGGAGGTGTGCACACTGAAGTGTTAGAATGAGTGTGTCCCTGTGTAGGTGTGCACACTGAACTGTTAGAATGAGTGTGTCCACATGGAGGTGTGCACACTGTATTGTTAGTATGAGTGTATCCACATGGAGGTGTGCACACTGAAATGTTAGAATGAATGTATCCACATGGAGGTGTGTACACTGAATTGTTAGATTGATTGTGTCCACATGGAGGTGTGCACACTGAACGGTTAGAATGAGTGTGTCCACATGGAAGTGTGCACACTGAACTGTTAGAATGAGTGTGTCCACATGGAAGTGTGCACACTGAACTGTTAGAATGAGTGTGTCCACATGGAGGTGTGCATACTGAACTGTTAGAATGACTGTGTCCACATGGAGGTGTGCACACTGAACTGTTAGAATGAGTGTGCCCACATGGAGGTGTGCACACTGAACTGTTGGAATGAGTGTGCCCACATGGTGGTGTGCACACTGAACTGTTAGAATGAGTGTGTCCACATGGAGGTGTGCACACTGAACTGTTAGAATGAGTGTGTCCACATGGAGGTGTGCACACTGTATTGTTAGAATGAGTGTGTCCACATGGAGATGTGCACACTGAACTGTTAGAATGAGTGTGCCCACATGGAGGTGTGCACACTGAACTGTTAGAATGAGTGTGTCCACATGGAGGTGTGCACACTGAACTGTTAGAATGAGTGTGCCCACATGGAGGTGTGCACACTGAACGGTTAGAATGAGTGTGTCCACATGGAGGTGTGCACACTGAACTGTTAGAATGAGTGTGTCCACATGGAGGTGTGCACACTGAACTGTTAGAATGAGTGTGAACACATGGAGGTGTGCACACTGAACTGTTAGAATGACTGTGTCCACATGGAGTTGTGCACACTGAACTGTTAGAATGAGTGTGCCCACATGGAGGTGTGCACACTGAACTGTTAGAATGAGTGTGCCCACATGGTGGTGTGCACACTGTTCTGTTAGAATGACTATGCCCACATGGAGGTGTGCACACTGAACTGTTAGAATGAGTGTGCCCACATGGAGTTGTGCACACTGAACTGTTAGAATGAGTGTGTCCACATGGAGGTGTGCACACTGAACTTTTAGAATGAGTGTGCCCACATGTTTCTGTGCACACTGAACTGTTAGAATATGTCCACATGGAGGTGTGCACACTCTATTGTTAGAATGAGTGTATCCACATGGAGGTGTGCACACTGAACTGTTAGAATGAGTGTGTCCACATGGAGGTGTGCACACTGAACTGTTAGAATGAGTGTGTCCACATGGAGGTGTGCACTCTGTATTGTTAGAATGAGTGTGTCCACATGGAGGTGTGCACACTGAACTGTTAGAATGAGTGTGTCCACATGGAGGTGTGTACACTGAACTGTTAGATTGAGTGTGTCCACATGGAGGTGTGCACACTGAACGGTTAGAATGAGTGTGTCCACATGGAAGTGTGCACACTGAACTGTTAGAATGAGTGTGTCCACATGGAGGTGTGCACACTGAACTGTTAGAATGAGTGTGTCCACATGGAGGTGTGCACACTGAACTGTTAGAATGAGTGTGAACACATGGAGGTGTGCACACTGAACTGTTAGAATGACTGTGTCCACATGGAGGTGTGCACACTGAACTGTTAGAATGAGTGTGCCCACATGGAGGTGTCCACACTGAACTGTTAGAATGAGTGTGCCCACATGGTGGTGTGCACACTGTTCTGTTAGAATTAGTATGCCCACATGGAGGTGTGCACACTGAACTGTTAGAATGAGTGTGCCCACATGGAGGTGTGCACACTGAACTGTTAGAATGAGTGTGTCCACATGGAGGTGTGCACACTGAACTTTTAGAATGAGTGTGCCCACATGTTTCTGTGCACACTGAACTGTTAGAATATGTCCACATGGAGGTGTGCACACTCTATTGTTAGAATGAGTGTATCCACATGGAGGTGTGCACACTGAACTGTTAGAATGAGTGTGCCCACATGGAGTTGTGCACACTGAACTGTTAGAATGACTGTGTCCATATGGAGGTGTGCACACTGAACTGTTAGAATGAGTGTGTCCACATGGAGGTGTGCACACTGAACTGTTAGAATGAGTGTGCCCACATGGAGGTTGCACACTGAACTGTTAGAATGAGTGTGTCCACATGGAGGTGAGCACACTGAACTGTTAGAATGAGTGTGCCCACATGGAGTTGTGCACACTGAACTGTTAGAATGAGTGTGCCCACATGGAGGTGTGCACACTGAACTGTTAGAATGTGTCCACATTGAGGTGTGCACACTGAACTGTTAGAATGAGTGTGTCAACATGGAGGTGTGCACACTGAACTCTTAGAATGAGTGTGCCCACATGGAGGTGTGCACACTGAACTGTTAGAATGGGTGTGTCCACATGGAGGTGTGCACACTGAACTGTTAGAATGAGTGTGTCCACATGGAGGTGTGCACACTGAACTGTTAGAATGAGTGTGCCCACATGGAGGTGTGCACACTGAACTGTTAGAATGAGTGTGTCCACATGGAGGTGTGCACAATGAACTGTTAGAATGAGTGTGCCCACATGGAGGTGTGCACACTGAACTGTTAGAATGAGTGTGTACACATGGAGGTGTGCACACTGAACTGTTAGAATGATTGTGACCACATGGAGGTGTGCACACTGAATTGTTAGAATGAGTGTGTCCCCATGGAGGTGTGCACACTGAACTGTTAGAATGAGTGTATCCCTGTGGAGGTGTGCACACTGTTCTGTTAGAATGAGTGTGTCCACATGGAGGTGTGCACACTGAACTGTTAGAATATGCCCACATGGAGGTGTGCACACTGAACTGTTAGAATGAGTGTGCCCACATGGAGGTGTGCAAACTGAACTGTTAGAATGAGTGTGTCCACATGGAGGTGTGCACACTGTATTGTTAGAATGAGTGTGTCCACATGGAGATGTGCACACTGAACTGTTAGAATGAGTGTGCCCACATGGAGGTGTGCACACTGAACTGTTAGAATGAGTGTGTCCACATGGAGGTGTGCACACTGAACTGTTAGAATGAGTGTGTCCCTGTGGAGGTGTGCACACTGAACGGTTAGAATGAGTGTGTCCACATGGAGGTGTGCACACTGAACTGTTAGAATGAGTGTGTCCACATGGAGGTGTGCACACTGAACTGTTAGAATGAGTGTGAACACATGGAGGTGTGCACACTGAACTGTTAGAATGACTGTGTCCACATGGAGTTGTGCACACTGAACTGTTAGAATGAGTGTGCCCACATGGAGGTGTGCACACTGAACTGTTAGAATGAGTGTGCCCACATGGTGGTGTGCACACTGTTCTGTTAGAATTAGTATGCCCACATGGAGGTGTGCACACTGAACTGTTAGAATGAGTGTGCCCACATGGAGTTGTGCACACTGAACTGTTAGAATGAGTGTGTCCACATGGAGGTGTGCACACTGAACTGTTAGAATGAGTGTGTCCACATGGAGGTGTGCACACAGAACTGTTAGAATATGTCCACATGGAGGTGTGCACACTGCATTGTTAGAATGAGTGTGTCCACATGGAGGTGTGCACACTGAACTGTTAGAATGAGTGTGTTCACATGGAGGTATGCACACTGAACTGTTAGAATGAGTGTGTCCACATGGAGTTGTGCACACTGAACTGTTAGAATGAGTGTGTCCACATGGAGGTGTGCACACTGAACTGTTAGATTGATTGTGCCCACATGGAGGTGTGCACACTGAATTGTTAGAATGAGTGTGTCCCCATGGAGGTGTGCACACTGAACTGTTAGAATGAGTGTATCCCTGTGGAGGTGTGAACACTGTTCTGTTAGAATGAGTATGCCCACATGGAGGTGTGCACACTGAACTGTTAGAATGAGTGTGCCCACATGGAGGTGTGCACACTGAACTGTTAGAATATGTCCACATGGAGGTGTGCACACTGTATTGTTAGAATGAGTGTGTTCATATGGAGGTGTGCACACTGAACTGTTAGAATGAGTGTGCCCACATGGAGGTGTAAACACTGAAATGTTAGAAATAGTGTGTCCACATGGAGGTGTGCACACTGAACTGTTAGAATGAGTGTGCCCACATGGAGTTGTGCACACTGAATTGTTAGAATGAGTGTGCCCACATGGAAGTGTGCACACTGAACTGTTAGAATGTGTCCACATTGAGGTGTGCACACTGAACTGTTAGAATGAGTGTGTCCACATAGAGGTGTGCACACTAAAGTGTTAGAATGAGTGTGTCCCTGTGGAGGTGTGCACACTGAACTGTTAGAATGAGTGTGTCCACATGGAGGTGTGCACACTGTATTGTTAGTATGAGTGAATCCACATGGAGGTGTGCACACTGAAATGTTAGAATGAGTGTATCCACATGGAGGTGTGTACAGTGAACTGTTAGATTGAGTGTGTCCACATGGAGGTGTGCACACTGAACGGTTAGAATGAGTGTGTCCACATGGAAGTGTGCACACTGAACTGTTAGAATGAGTGTGTCCACATGGAGGTGTGCACACTGAACTGTTAGAATGAGTGTGTCCACATGGAGGTGTGCACACTGAACTTTTAGAATTAGTGTGAACACATGGAGGTGTGCACAAGAACTGTTAGAATGAGTGTTTCCAAATGGAGGTGTGCACACTGAACTGTTAGAATGAGTGTGTCCACATGGAGGTGTGCACACTGAACTGTTAGAATATGTCCACATGGAGGTGTGCACACTGTATTGTTAGAATGAGTGTGTTCATATGGAGGTGTGCACACTGAACTGTTAGAATGAGTGTGCCCACATGGAGGTGTAAACACTGAACTGTTAGAATGAGTGTGTCCACATGGAGGTGTGCACACTGAACTGTTAGAATGAGTGTGCCCACATGGAGTTGTGCACACTGAACTGTTAGAATGAGTGTGCCCACATGGAGGTGTGCACACTGAACTGTTAGAATGTGTCCACATTGAGGTGTGCACACTGAACTGTTAGAATGAGTGTGTCCACATGGAGGTGTGCACACTGAAGTGTTAGAATGAGTGTGTCCCTGTGGAGGTGTGCACACTGAACTGTTAGAATGAGTGTGTCCTCATGGAGGTGTGCACACTGTATTGTTAGTATGAGTGAATCCACATGGAGGTGTGCACACTGAAATGTTAGAATGAGTTTATCCACATGGAGGTGTGTACACTGAACTGTTAGATTGAGTGTGTCCACATGGAGGTGTGCACACTGAACGGTTAGAATGAGTGTGTCCACATGGAAGTGTGCACACTGAACTGTTAGAATGAGTGTGTCCACATGGAGGTGTGCACAATGAACTGTTAGAATGAGTGTGTCCACATGGAGGTGTGCACACTGAACTTTTAGAATTAGTGTGAACACATGGAGGTGTGCACACTGAACTGTTAGAATGAGTGTGTCAACATGGATTTGTGCACACTGAAATGTTAGAATGAGTGTATCCACATGGAGGTGTGCACACTGAACTGTTAGAATGAGTGTGTCCACATGGAGGTGTGCACACTGAACTGTTAGAATGACTGTGTCCACATGGAGGTGTGCACACTGAACTGTTAGAATGACTGTGTCCATATGGAGGTGTGCACACTGAACTGTTAGAATATGTCCACATAGAGGTGTGCAC
This sequence comes from Peromyscus eremicus, assembly GCF_949786415.1. NCBI lineage: Eukaryota > Metazoa > Chordata > Mammalia > Rodentia > Cricetidae > Peromyscus > Peromyscus eremicus. Next base: position 72,874 of record NW_026736099.1, read on the forward strand.
ACTGTATTGTTAGAATGAGTGTGCCCACATGGAGTTTTGCACACTGAACTGTTAGAATGACTTTGTCCATATGGAGGTGTGCACACTGAACTGTTAGAATGAGTGTGTCCACATGGAGGTGTGCACACTGAAGTGTTAGAATGAGTGTGTCCACATGGAGGTGTGCACACTGTATTGTTAGAATGAGTGTGTCCACATGGAGATGTGCACACTGAACTGTTAGAATGAGTGTGCCCACATGGAGGTGTGCACACTGAACTGTTAGAATGAGTGTGTCCACATGGAGGTGTGCACACTGAACTGTTAGAATGAGTGTGTCCCTGTGGAGGTGTGCACACTGAACTGTTAGAATGAGTGTGTCCACATGGAGGTGTGCACACTGAACTGTTAGAATGAGTGTGTCCACATGGAGGTGTGCACACTGAACTGTTAGAATGAGTGTGAACACATGGAGGTGTGCACACTGAACTGTTAGAATGACTGTGTCCACATGGAGGTGTGCACACTGAACTGTTAGAATGAGTGTGCCCACATGGAGGTGTGCACACTGAACTGTTAGAATGAGTGTGCCCACATGGTGGTGTGCACACTGTTCTGTTAGAATGAGTATGCCCACATGAAGGTGTGCACACTGAACTGTTAGAATGAGTGTGCCCACATGGAGTTGTGCACACTGAACTGTTAGAATGAGTGTGCCCACATGGAGGTGTGCACACTGAACTTTTAGAATGAGTGTGCCCACATGTTTCTGTGCACACTGAACTGTTAGAATATGTCAACATGGAGGTGTGCACACTCTATTGTTAGAATGAGTGTATCCACATGGAAGTGTGCACACTGAACTGTTAGAATGAGTGTGTCCACATGGAGGTGTGCACACTGAACTGTTAGAATGAGTGTGTCCACATGGAGGTGTGCACTTTGTATTGTTAGAATGAGTGTATCCACATGGAGGTGTGCACACTGAACTGTTAGAATGAGTGTGTCCACATGGAGGTGTGTACACTGAACTGTTAGATTGAGTGTGTCCACATGGAGGTGTGCACACTGAACGGTTAGAATGAGTGTGTCCACATGGAAGTGTGCACACTGAACTGTTAGAATGAGTGTGTCCACATGGAGGTGTGCACACTGAACTGTTAGAATGAGTGTGTCCACATGGAGGTGTGCACACTGAACTGTTAGAATGAGTGTGAACACATGGAGGTGTGCACACTTAACTGTTAGAATGACTGTGTCCACATGGAGGTGTGCACACTGAACTGTTAGAATGAGTGTGCCCACATGGAGGTGTGCACACTGAACTGTTAGAATGAGTGTGCCCACATGGTGGTGTGCACACTGTTCTGTTAGAATGAGTGTGCCCACATGGAGTTGTGCACACTGAACTGTTAGAATGAGTGTGTCCACATGGAGGTGTGCACACTGAACTTTTAGAATGAGTGTGCCCACATGTTTCTGTGCACACTGAACTGTTAGAATATGTCCACATGGAGGTGTGCACACTGTATTGTTAGAATGAGTGTGTCCACATGGAGGTGTGCAGACTGAACTGTTAGAATGAGTGTGTCCACATGGAGGTGTGCACACTGAACTGTTAGAATGAGTGTGCCCACATGGAGGTGTGCACACTGAACTGTTAGAATGAGTGTGTCCACATGGAGGTGTGCACACTGAACTGTTAGAATGAGTGTGCCCACATGGAGTTGTGCACACTGAACTGTTAGAATGACTGTGTCCATATGGAGGTGTGCACACTGAACTGTTAGAATGAGTGTGTCCACATGGAGGTGTGCACACTGAACTGTTAGAATGAGTGTGCCCACATGGAGGTTGCACACTGAACTGTTAGAATGAGTGTGCCCACATGGAGTTGGGCACACGTGACCCGTCCCGCCGTCCACGTTATTTGATGAGACCTGAGGAGGCACCTCCTGAAAGATCAAAGGGGGTGAGGGAGAAAGGAGACCAGGGGCATAAAGGAAGACAAAGTCAGTCTGAGTTGCGTCAAGGTCTCTTTTATTGCAAGGGGAATCAGGTTTTTATATGCTAGGAGCTAGGATAAGTAGAAAGGGGTATGGAAAGTTCCTAGGAGGAAGTTAGGGTAAGGTAGGGTCCAGGAAAAGGTCTCTTTGTTCCAGGGCCTGATCAACGGACCATACAGCAAACCATTATGTTTCAGGGAGTAGATCAAAAGGTACATACTGTTGTTTTGTTGAAAAATGGTTGCTATTGAAACTGTTAACGGAAGATTGGGTACACAGCTTTTTCCCATGAGAATCAGTTAGGCTACTTGGCTCCTGACACACACGGAACTGTTAGAATATGTCCACATGAAGGTGTGCACACTGAACTGTTAGAATGAGTGTGCCCACATGGAGGTGTGCACACTGAACTGTTAGAATATGTCCACATGGAGGTGTGCACACTGTATTGTTAGAATGAGTGTGTCCACATGGAGGTGTGCACACTGAACTGTTAGAATGAGTGTGTCCACATGGAGGTGTGGACACTTATTTTATAAGTGGGCTCTGAGACTGGCGGGACTTGGTGGTGGGAGCTGGAGAGAAATTCTCCAGCAACATGGAGGTGTGCACACTGAACTGTTAGAATGAGTGTGTCAACATGGAGGTGTGCACACTGAACTGTTAGAATGAGTGTGCCCACATGGAGTTGTGCACACTGAACTGTTAGAATGACTGTGTCCATATGGAGGTGTGCACACTGAACTGTTAGAATGAGTGTGCCCACATGGAGGTTGCACACTGAACTGTTAGAATGAGTGTGCCCACATGGAGGTGTGCACACAGAACTGTTAGAATATGTCCACATGGAGGTGTGCACCCTGCATTGTTAGAATGAGTGTGTCCACATGGAGGTGTGCACACTGAACTGTTAGAATGAGTGTGTCCACATGGAGATGTGCACACTGAACTGTTAGAATGAGTGTGCCCACATGGAGGTGTGCACACTGAACTGTTAGAATGAGTGTGTCCACATGGAGGTGTGCACACTGAACTGTTAGAATGAGTGTGTCCCTGTGGAGGTGTGCACACTGAACTGTTAGAATGAGTGTGTCCACATGGAGGTGTGCACACTGAACTGTTAGAATGAGTGTGTCCACATGGAGGTGTGCACACTGAACTGTTAGAATGAGTGTGAACACATGGAGGTGTGCACACTGAACTGTTAGAATGACTGTGTCCACATGGAGGTGTGCACACTGAACTGTTAGAATGAGTGTGCCCACATGGAGGTGTGCACACTGAACTGTTAGAATGAGTGTGCCCACATGGTGGTGTGCACACTGTTCTGTTAGAATGAGTATGCCCACATGGAGGTGTGCACACTGAACTGTTAGAATGAGTGTGCCCACATGGAGTTGTGCACACTGAACTGTTAGAATGAGTGTGCCCACATGGAGGTGTGCACACTGAACTTTTAGAATGAGTGTGCCCACATGTTTCTGTGCACACTGAACTGTTAGAATATGTCAACATGGAGGTGTGCACACTCTATTGTTAGAATGAGTGTATCCACATGGAGGTGTGCACACTGAACTGTTAGAATGAGTGTGTCCACATGGAGGTTGCACACTGAACTGTTAGAATGAGTGTGCCCACATGGAGGTGTGCACACAGAACTGTTAGAATATGTCCACATGGAGGTGTGCACACTGCATTGTTAGAATGAGTGTGTCCACATAGAGGTGTGCACACTGAACTGTTAGAATGAGTGTGTCCACATGGAGATGTGCACACTGAACTGTTAGAATGAGTGTGCCCACATGGAGGTGTGCACACTGAACTGTTAGAATGAGTGTGTCCACATGGAGGTGTGCACACTGAACTGTTAGAATGAGTGTGTCCCTGTGGAGGTGTGCACACTGAACTGTTAGAATGAGTGTGTCCACATGGAGGTGTGCACACTGAACTGTTAGAATGAGTGTGTCCACATGGAGGTGTGCACACTGAACTGTTAGAATGAGTGTGAACACATGGAGGTGTGCACACTGAACTGTTAGAATGACTGTGTCCACATGGAGGTGTGCACACTGAACTGTTAGAATGAGTGTGCCCACATGGAGGTGTGCACACTGAACTGTTAGAATGAGTGTATCCACATGGAGGTGTGCACACTGAACTGTTAGAATGAGTGTGTCCACATGGACGTGTGCACACTGAACTGTTAGAATTAGTGTATCCCTGTGGAGATGTGCACAAGAACTGTTAGAATGAGTGTTTCCACATGGAGGTGTGCACACTGAACTGTTAGAATGAGTGTGTCCACATGGAGGTGTGCACACTGAACTGTTAGAATATGTCCACATGGAGGTGTGCACACTGTATTGTTAGAATGAGTGTGTCCATATGGAGGTGTGCACACTGAACTGTTAGAATGAGTGTGCCCACATGGAGGTGTGCACACTGAACTGTTAGAATGAGTGTGTCCACATGGAGATGAGCACACTGAACTGTTAGAATGAGTGTGCCCACATGGAGTTGTGCACACTGAACTGTTAGAATGAGTGTGCCCACATGGAGGTGTGCACACTGAACTGTTAGAATGTGTCCACATTGAGGTGTGCACACTGAACTGTTAGAATGAGTGTGTCCACATGGAGGTGTGCACACTGAACTGTTAGAATGAGTGTGCCCACATGGAGGTGTGCACACTGAACTGTTAGAATGGGTGTGTCCACATGGAGGTGTGCACACTGAACTGTTAGAATGAGTGTGTCCACATGGAGGTGTGCACACTGAACTGTTAGAATGAGTGTGCCCACATGGAGTTGTGCACACTGAACTGTTAGAATGACTGTGTCCATATGGAGGTGTGCACACTGAACTGTTAGAATATGTCCACATAGAGGTGTGCACACTGTATTGTTAGAATGAGTGTGCCCACATGGAGTTTTGCACACTGAACTGTTAGAATGACTTTGTCCATATGGAGGTGTGCACACTGAACTGTTAGAATGAGTGTGTCCACATGGAGGTGTGCACACTGAACTGTTAGATTGACTGTGTCCACATGGAGGTGTGCACACTGAACTGTTAGAATGACTGTGCCCACATGGAGGTGTGTACACTGAACTGTTAGAATGAGTGTGTCCACATGGAGGTGTGCACAATGAACTGTTAGAATGAGTGTGCCCACATGGAGGTGTGCACACTGAACTGTTAGAATGAGTGTGTACACATGGAGGTGTGCACACTGAACTGTTAGAATGAGTGTGTCAACATGGAGTTGTGCACACTGAACTGTTAGAATGAGTGTGTCCACATGGAGGTGTGCACACTGAACTGTTAGAATGAGTGTGTCCACATGGAGGTGTGCACACTGAACTGTTAGAATGAGTGTGTCCACATGGAGGTGTGCACACTGAACTGTTAGAATGAGTGTGTCCACATGGAGTTGTGCACACTGAACTGTTAGAATGAGTGTGTCCACATGGAGGTGTGCACACTGAACTGTTAGAATGAGTGTATCCCTGTGGAGGTGTGCACACTGTTCTGTTAGAATGAGTATGCCCACATGGAGGTGTGCACACTGAACTGTTAGAATGAGTGTGCCCACATGGAGGTGTGCACCCTGAACTGTTAGAATGAGTGTGTCCACATTGAGGTGTGCACACTGAACTGTTAGAATGAGTGTGTCAACATGGAGGTGTGCACACTGAACTGTTAGAATGAGTGTGCCCACATGGAGGTGTGTACACTGAACTGTTAGAATGAGTGTGTCCACATGGAGGTGTTCACACTGAACTGTTAGAATGAGTGTGTCCACATGGACGTGTGCACACTGAACTGTTAGAATTAGTGTATCCCTGTGGAGATGTGCACAAGAACTGTTAGAATGAGTGTTTCCACATGGAGGTGTGCACACTGAACTGTTAGAATGAGTGTGTCCACATGGAGATGTGCACACTGAACTGTTAGAATATGTCCACATGGAGGTGTGCACACTGTATTGTTAGAATGAGTGTGTCCATATGGAGGTGTGCACACTGAAATGTTAGAATGAGTGTGTCCACATGGAGTTGTGCACACTGAACTGTTAGAATGAGTGTGCCCACATGGAGGTGTGCACACTGAACTGTTAGAATGTGTCCACATTGAGGTGTGCACACTGAACTGTTAGAATGAGTGTGTCAACATGGAGGTGTGCACACTGAACTGTTAGAATGAGTGTGCCCTCATGGAGGTGTGCACACTGAACTGTTAGAATGGGTGTGTCCACATGGAGGTGTGCACACTGAACTGTTAGAATGAGTGTGTCCACATGGAGGTGTGCACACTGAACTGTTAGAATGAGTGTGCCCACATGGAGTTGTGCACACTGAACTGTTAGAATGACTGTGTCCATATGGAGGTGTGCACACTGAACTGTTAGAATATGTCCACATGGAGGTGTGCACACTGTATTGTTAGAATGAGTGTGCTCACATGGAGTTTTGAACACTGAACTGTTAGAATGACTTTGTCCATATGGAGGTGTGCACACTGAACTGTTAGAATGACTGTGCCCACATGGAGGTGTGCACACTGAACTGTTAGAATGAGTGTGTCCACATGGAGGTGTGCACAATGAACTGTTAGAAAGAGTGTGCCCACATGGAGGTGTGCACACTGAACTGTTAGAATGAGTGTGTACACATGGAGGTGTGCACACTGAACTGTTAGAATGAGTGTGTCAACATGGAGTTGTGCACACTGAACTGTTAGAATGAGTGTGTCCACATGGAGGTGTGCACACTGAACTGTTAGAATGAGTGTGTCCACATGGAGGTGTGCACACTGAACTGTTAGAATGAGTGTGTCCACATGGAGGTGTGCACACTGAACTGTTAGAATGAGTGTGCCCACATGGAGTTGTGCACACTGAACTGTCAGAATGACTGTGTCCATATGGAGGTGTGCACAATGAACTGTTAGAATGAGTGTGTCCACATGGAGGTGTGCACACTGAACTGTTAGAATGAGTGTGCCCACATGGATGTTGCACACTGAACTGTTAGAATGAGTGTGCCCACATGGAGGTGTGCACACTGAACTGTTAGAATGAGTGTGTCCACATGGAGGTGTGCACACTGAACTGTTAGAATTTGTGTGTCAACATGGAGGTGTGCACACTGTATTGTTAGAATGAGTGTGTCCACATGGAGGTGTGCACACTGAACTGTTAGAATGAGTGTGTCCACATGGAGGTGTGCACACTGAACTGTTAGAATGAGTGTGTCCACATGGAGGTGTGCACACTGAACTGTTAGAATGAGTGTGCCCACATGGAGTTTTGCACACTGAACTGTTAGAATGACTTTGTCCATATGGAGGTGTGCACACTGAACTGTTAGAATGAGTGTGTCCACATGGAGGTGTGCACACTGAACTGTTAGATTGAGTGTGCCTACATGGAGGTTGCACACTGAACTGTTAGAATGAGTGTGCCCACATGGAGGTGTGCAAACGTGACACGTCTCGCGCCACGTTATTTGATGAGACCTGAGGAGGCACCTCCTGAAAGATCAATGGGGATGAGAGAGAAATGAGACCAGGGGCATAAAGGAATTCAAAGTCAGTCTGAGTTGCGTCAAGGTCTCGTTTATTGCAAGGGGAATCAGGTTTATATATGCTAGGAGCTAGGAGAAGTAGATAGGGGTATGGAAAGTTACTAGGAGGAAGTTAGGGTAAGGTAGGGTTCAGGAAAAGGTCTCTTTGTTCCAGCGCCTGATCAACGGACCATACAGCAAACCATTATGTTTCAGGGAGTAGATCAAAAGGTACATACTGTTGTTTTGTTGAAAAATGGTTGCTATTGAAACTGTTAACGGAAGATTGGGTACACAGCTTTTTGCCATGAGAATCAGTTAGGCTACTTGGCTCCTGACACACACGGAACTGTTAGAATATGTCCACAATGAGGTGTGCACACTGTATTGTTAGAATGAGTGTGTCCACATGGAGGTGTGCACACTGAACTGTTAGAATGAGTGTGTCCACATGGAGGTGTGCACACTGAACTGTTAGAATGACTGTGTCCACATGGAGGTGTGCACACTGAACTGTTAGAATGAGTGTGTCCACATGGAGGTGTGCACACTGAACTGTTAGAATGACTGTGTCCACATGGAGGTGTGCACACTGAACTGTTAGAATGAGTGTGCCCACATGGAGGTGTGCACACTGAACTGTTAGAATGAGTGTGTCCACATGGAGGTGTGCACAATGAACTGTTAGAATGAGTGTGTCCACATGGAGGTGTGCACACTGAACTGTTAGAATGAGTGTGCCCACATGGAGGTGTGCACACTGTTCTGTTAGAATGAGTATGCCCACATGGAGGTGTGCACACTGAATTGTTAGAATGAGTGTGCCCACATGGAGGTGTGCACACTGAACTGTTAGAAATAGTGTGTCCACATGGAGGTGGGCACATTGAACTGGTAGAATGAGTGTGTCCACATGGAGGTGTGCACACTGAACTATTAGAATGAGTGTGTCCACATGGAGGTGTGAACACTGAACTGTTAGAATGACTGTGTCCACATGGAGGTGTGCACACTTAACTGTTAGAATGACTGTGCCCACATGGAGGTGTGCACACTGAACTGTTAGAATGAGTGTGTCCCTGTGGAGGTGTGCACACTGAACTGTTAGAATGAGTGTGTACACATGGAGGTGTCCACACTAAATTGTTAGAATGTGTGTGTCCACATGGGGGTGTGCACACTGAACTGTTAGAATGAGTGTGCCCACATGGAGGTGTGCACTCTAAACTGTTAGAATGAGTGTGTCCACATGGAGGTGTGCACACTGAACTGTTAGAATGAGTGTGCCCACATGGAGTTGTGTACACTGAACTGTTAGAATGATTGAGTCCACATGGAGGTGTGCACACTGAACTGTTAGAATGACTGTGTCCACATGGAGGTGTGCACACTGAACTGTTAGAATGAGTGGAACCCTGTGGAGGTGTGCACACTGAACTGTTAGAATGAGTGTGTCCACATGGAGGTGTGCACACTGAACTGTTAGAATGAGTGTGTCCACATGGAGGTGTGCACACTTAACTTTTAGAATGAGTGTGCCCACATGGAGGTGTGTACACTGAACTGTTAGAATATGTCCACATGGAGGTGTGCACACTGCATTGTTAGAATGAGTGTATCCACATGGAGGTGTGCACACTGAACTGTTAGAATGAGTGTGTCCACATGGAGGTGTGTACACTGAACTGTTAGATTGAGTGTGTCCACATGGAGGTGTGCACACTGAACAGTTAGAATGAGTGTGTCCACATGGAAGTGTGCACACTGAACTTTTAGAATGAGTGTGCCCACATGGAGGTGTGCACACTGAACTGTTAGAATGAGTGTGTCCACATGGAGGTGTGCAAACTGAACTGTTAGAATGAGTGTGTCCACATGGAAGTGTGCACACTGAACTGTTAGAATACGTCCTCATGGAGGTGTGCACACTGTATTGTTGGAATGAGTGTGTCCACATGGAGGTGTGCACACTGAACTGTTAGAATGAGTGTGTCCACATGGAGGTGTGCACACTGGACTGTTAGAATGTGTGTGTCCACATGGAGGTGTGCACTCTGAACTGTTAGAATGAGTGTGTCCACATGGAGGTGTGCACACTGAACTGTTAGAATGAGTTTGTCCCTGTGGAGGTGTGCACACTGAACTGTTAGAATGAGTGTGTCCACATGGAGGTGTGCACACTGAACTGTTAGAATGAGTGTGTCCACATGGAGGTGTGCACACTGAACTGTTAGAATGAGTGTGCCCACATGGAGGTGTGCACACTGAACTGTTAGAATGAGTGTGTCCACATGGAGGTGTGCACATTGAACTGTTAGAATGAGTGTGTCCACATGGAGGTGTGCACACTGAACTGTTAGAATGACTGTGTCCACATGGAGGTGTGCACACTGAACTGTTAGAATGACTGTGCCCACATGGAGTTGTGCACACTGAACTGTTAGAATGAGTGTGTCCCTGTGGAGGTGTGCACACTGAACTGTTAGAATGAGTGTGTCCACATGGATGTGTGCACACTGAACTGTTAGAATGAGTGTGTCCACATGGAGGTGTGCACACAGAACTGTTAGAATGGGTGTGTCCACATGGAGGTTGCACACTGAACTGTTAGAATGAGTGTGTCCACATGGAGGTGTGCACACCGAAGTGTTAGAATTTTTCCACATGGAGGTGTGCACACTGAACTGTTAGAATGAGTGTGTCCACATGGAGGTGTACACACTGAACTGATAGAATGAGTGTGTCCACATGGAGGTGTGCACACCTAAATGTTAGAAAGAGTGTGTCCACATGGAGGTGTGCACACTCAACTGTTAGAATGAGTGTGTCCACATGGAGGTGTGCACACTGAACTGTTAAAATGAGTGTGCCCACATGGAGGTGTGCACACTGAACTGTTAGAATGAGTGTGCCCACATGGAGTTGTGCACACTGAACTGTTAGAATGACTGTGTCCATACGGAGGTGTGCACACTGAACTGTTAGAATATGTCCACATGGAGGTGTGCACACTATATTGTTAGAATGAGTGTGTCCACATGGAGGTGTGCAGACTGAACTGTTAGAATGAGTGTGTCCACATGGAGGTGTGCACACTGAACTGTTAGAATGAGTGTGCCCACATGGAGGTGTGCACACTGAACTGTTAGAATGAGTGTGTCCACATGGAGGTGTGCACACTGAACTGTTAGAATGAGTGTGTCAACATGGAGGTGTGCACACTGAACTGTTAGAATGAGTGTGTCCACATGGAGGTGTGCACACTGAACTGTTAGAATGAGTGTGTCCACATGGAGGTGTGCACACTGAACTGTTAGAATGAGTGTGTCCACATGGAGGTGTGCACACTGAACTGTTAGAATGAGTGTGCCCACATGGAGGTGTGCACACGTGACCTGTCCCGCGGGCAACGTTATTTGATGAGACCCGAGGAGGCACCTCCTGAAAGATCAATGGGGATGATAGAGAAAGGAGACCAGGGGCATAAAGGAAGACAAAGTCAGTCTGAGTTTCGTCAAGGTCTCGTTATTGCAAGGGGAATCAGGTTTATATATGCTAGGAGCTAGGAGAAGTAGATAGGGGTATGGAAAGTTACTAGGAGGAAGTTAGAGTAAGGTAGGGTTCAGGAAAAGGTCTCTTTGTTCCAGGGCCTGATC